>NW_019721006.1:437649-536508 GCF_002891405.2 Cryptotermes secundus | reverse complement strand
TACACTTCTTTTAAGCCCAGTATCAGAACAAGGAGTGGAAATTAATATATTAATAATAAATTGCTTTTTTTCGATATATTGAAATTTTAGCGTTAAAATATACGCCTGTGAAATGTTCTGTCTCTTTTTCAAATAACCAGACGATGTCTTAATAAGTCACTTATATATGTTGTGAAACATGGTCTCTTACTTTGAGAGAAACCATAATTACAAACGTTTGGAAACAAGTGCTGAACTTCATGAATATTGTGGTGATCATTGCAATATTTCACACAACTACGATATTCCCGGGTTTCACATGTCCCCTAGTACTTTAGTGTTATAATTGTGAAATCAAGGAGACTGCGATGAGCTGGGCACGTAGTAGGGAGGAAGAGGCAAGGAATGCATATATAAATTTCGAAGGCATCCATTTGGACACCTGAAATGAAACAGAAAAATAATAAAAAGAACAATCTTAAGGAAAATGATTGTGAGGGTGAGAAATGGATGGAACTGTCCCAGAAGAGTGTCCAGTGCCAGAGCTGAATCTTCGACTCTGCTCCCACTGTGTTAGTTAGTTTCGAAAAATTGTTACAGATATCGGGTGCTTACAGGAAAAAAAAAAGATGGCACAATATACTGCGAGATAAGCGTGTAATACATATTGTGAGCAAACTGAATAAGGAAGTTTGTGCAAGTATTTATATTGCTTTACTTGCATCTGTCGTGCATTTTTTCGTGTCTGATTGTTTGGATTTATAATTATTATTTCTCCTTATCTGTACCTCCTTCGGTTGCTTTGTATCACGAATATGAATTGACAGCTGAAAACATTGTGTTAAAAGTTGTGTGCCAGTTGTTTAGCAATACTTCGTAGACTAATAGATATATCGTCTCCACAACTCTAAATATAAAAGTATAAATTGTTTTCAGGATCAATTTTAATAAGTAAATTACTAGTTAACGTACCCGTGTGTGTGTGTGTATGTACTATATGCGTGTGTATGTATGTATGTATGTACGCATGTTCTCTGCCACAGGCTTTCTTAAAAATGTACTGAAACAAGATTCTGATATGTTAGGTTTTTGGACTTTATCCATCGTCCTGGTTTTTAAGATAACAAATAAAAACACGACGTTTCGGAAACTGGATCTGTTTCCGTCCTCAGGTGAAGGAAAACACCTATTCAGTTGGGTCCGTTAGAAAGAGCTAGCCTCAATCACTGGTCCAATATTCACTGTGATCACCCTTAACATTGTTCTTTCAGACACCAAAAGCATGATGGCTTTCATTTCGCTGTAATAGATTGAAATTGTAAGATGGCCAGATATTATAATTGAACGTCCATTAGTAGAATTTCATTAATTTATAACAAAAAGACGTTTTCTTCCTGCGGCTAAACTGACGTATTTAAATACTGTCTATTTTTAAAACACATAGTACTATATCATTTTAACAGACCAATTAGTAGGATTAAGAGGAATTATACTGTAGATGTTCACAAGGGAGCAATTAATTATACGTCTATTATATCTTGACATACTCTCATTATGAGACATTATTTAAATATATTCTTTATCTCGCTTAGGCCTTATCATATGGAAGCCTAAAATTTACTTAGACACTCACAAAATGAATGACCGTTATATTAGCGAATTCCATTTGGTTAAGTTTCCTCAGGCATGAAACCAGAGCAGTATCATCAGCAATGGGACACTTGGTTCTGTGCCCGAAATCCCGAGCCGCATCTATAGGATTTGCAGCAGGCAGCGTATTCGGATTCAAAGCACTTCCGCTTTGCGATATGGCACGATGAAACAGACCTGCAACATAAGGAGGAATACGGACAACATGTAATTTATAATTATTGTAATATTTTACTTTTATACTTCTTTAATAATGACAAAATTTTAAAAATGTAGACTAATAAAATATTATATAACGATATGTTTACAATTCTAGACGACTCGTCTGTCTTTCTNTGTCTCCAAGCAAGTGCCGGGATTTCCCTCCATTAGGAAATGATTTCTTCCTTTCCAGTTATCATGCGATTTCTTTTATGGTGACGAAGGGATGGTATGTATAATTACAATGGTCTTGCTAATGTTGCAATAACTTGAGTATATCAACAGCCTTTTCTTTCTGCTCACAGGCATACAAATGTGGCAAGAAGAAGGAAGAGGAGCGGGATGTGCAGCGTCATGATTAAAAATAGAATTATCATCTTCTATGGCGCAACAGCCCGATTTCGGGCCTTGCCCTCCCTCATCAAGCCCCTCCATTCCTCTCTGTCTTGCACTGCTCGCTTCGAGTTCCTTACACCCATTCTCTTCTTCGCATCTTCTTCCACCACACCAATCCATCTAGTTCTTGGTTTCCCAGCGCGTCTCCTACCGCCCATTGTACTATATAATATTTTCTTTGGGATACGCTCCTTATCCATTCTCTGTACATGCCCAGACCATTGCAATCTTTTTAGCTTTATCGTCACTGAGATCTCTGGCTCCTTGTATAATTTGTATAAATCTGTATTATATCTTTTTCTCCATATCCCATTATCTTTTATTGGTCCATAAATTCGTCTTAGGATTTTCCTCTCGAAAGAACTGATGACTGATTCCTCTTTCTTGTTTAGCGTCCAACCCTCATATTCGTAATAAAGCACCGGTCTTATCATTGTTTTATATATTTTTGTTTTAATGGCTCGGTGCATATCCCTTGATCTAAAAACTGATAGTAACGAGAAATATGCATTATTTGCTAGTTTTACTCTTCTTGCTATTTCATGATTTTCCTCCCCATCTTTGTGGAATTTCGATCATATATATATATATATATATATGAAGTCTTCAACTATTTATATCCCGTCCCCTTCCAGTGCCTACTCGTATTTATATTACCAAACCTTCTATTCCACTTATAAATTTTCTGAACGTCTTATTTTTAGTATTACACCAGAAGTGGTCACGTGATCTTAACGCTGGAATTTTACCTTGAATCCGACCATGATTGCTTTCTTCCACGTCCTTCAAGATATTTCTGTCATTAAAATTTTTTTAATATATGCAGATGGTAAAGTGTTATTAAATAAACCAATAAAGAAGCAAACGGGAAGTAATGGAAATAGTTATAAACCTATTTATTTTTCTCGAACAACATAACGAATTGTTCTCACTGAATAGACAGATCTAATTAGAGTATTCGTAGGTTTGACAGATAACTAGCGACACTATTCATTTGGACTTACTTCTAAATTTTAAGGTTGCAAGGGAAAACGCTTTTACCGTCTACTACGATTAGGCACTAGGAGTGAGTGTTTTCTGTTAGACCTAAGAAACAGCGTGTAAGTATGTGGGATGTTCCTACAATTAAATTGTTGCTCTTTTCTGGCAGTGTCTAGAGATTTTCTTTCCTTCTCAGCGTTCAGACTGGCTCTCAGACACAACCTCCGTCTTCTACCTGACGTGTACCGACGGTTCCTTCCCGGGGAAGAGGCGCTGAGTGCGTGAAGCTCACCACTTACTCTCACCTAATTCCGAGGTTAAGAATGCGTGGGAGCTGTAACAACACCTCTTATATGCCCTCATCATATTATGCTTAATCAAGCACAGGGACAATGTTATCATTACCGTATCTAGTAAACGGAAATGGGATAGTGCAGTCGGTATAGCGACTGGCTATGGGCTAGACAACCGAGGGATCGGGGGTTAGAGTCTCTTCTCCATGTCGTCCAGACCGGCTCTGGGGTTCACCCAACCTCCTACCCACTGGGTAACGGGGGCTATTTCCCCGGGGGTAAAGCGGCAGGGCCGTGAAGCTGACTACTAACCTCCAGCTAGTGCTGAGGTCAAGGAAATTAGTTAAGCACAGGGACACCTTTACCTTTCTCATCTAGTAAACACAAACTTACGGAACACCTTACTCGTTCAACTGACATTTCCAACAATTCACTATTTTGTTAAAAATAAATTTGTGAAGCAGCGTTTTTAACCAAAACGAATCATGGAGTGCCCAACACATGTATCAATTTAATAAAACGCCTTCATCACAAGCCTTTGGAATTTCCAACGACAATGTTTTCAGAATATAGTTCAGTCTATTTTATGAATAGGAAACTAGATTCTTTATGATGAGTTATAGGGCAATCTGTTTTCTGAAGAGGGAACTAACTTATTTTGAATGATTCTATTTTCTGCACAATTCGCTCACCTTTACTTAAGGGTGACAAGAGGCGATACAGGATGCAGGCCCCACCTCCACCGTGACCATTTTTGTGACTTTGTTGGGGTTCCCTCCAAAAGCTCCGATGTTTTCCTGAACCCATCGAAGTGCCTGGACTTGGTCCTTAAGCCCGTAGTTGCAGGTGCCACAGAACTGCCTGTACTTAGGAAACGGGCGATGAAACTGATGTGGCGGGTAAAATAATAACTGAATGATAAAATAAATATGTAAAGATATATAAACAGGAAGCGATGAAGTCTTACTGAAAGGAAGCACAGAGTACAGGGGGAAAGATTTTCGAAAAAATTGTGTAACGGATTTTAAGAAAAGGCTAAATAAAATGAAGGATTTGAGAAGAGAAGGAAGAAGAGAGTAGGAGTACTGGCTTACCGTCAAGTCAGATATGAAACTCATGTGTATAATAGAGGAAAAATTACACGTGAAAGCGAAGCGTGAAAATATAAATCATACAAAAAAATTCGAAGGACATTTTATTAACGGATATAAATGTAAATATAAAATGTAATGTACATTATTAAAATGGCTCATTGCTTCTGACTGAGATAGTAGATAAATTAAAAAAAAATATTGTCACATACCAAGTGGACCAATTCCGTAGTTGAGTATGACCACGAGCATCTTTCTGTCCACCAAGTAGTCGGGGCCGTACAGGTAGCTCCCGTGACCTAGGTATCCATCATCCGGGATGAACACCAAGACTGAGAAGCTACTGCTGAGCTTGGGCTCTAACTGATAAATTTGGCAATATTAAGAAAACAGCGCATTAGAATATTACAATCTCGTGATATATCGAAAAATATAAACAAACTAAACATAAACAAATAGAATAAGCATGTACGAGTATAACATGAAAAGAAATGAGTACCAAGAATCTTTCTGTGGGTAAAGAAAGGTCGACGCGCATGACTGACAACCTCGCCGCCGTCTGTGAGCCGATTATCTAGAAAATGTGGGAGCCTCGACTTCTCACATTCGTATGGGCCTCCACGGCCTGTTACAGGGATAGCTTGAATGAATGAATGAATGTATAAGGGGTAGGCCTACTCGGCCCCTGCACCGCGACCTACAGTGGTCTATTGTGCCTCTCCTTTTGATTATCCCCTCAACAATCCCGCGCTTCTAATGTGACCGAAGTACTCGGAGAAAACCTGCCACAGCGCCACTTTGTCCACCACAAATCCTACTTAACCAGACCCCGGGATAGAACACGGGCCGCCGCGGTGGGAATCCAGCGACTAACCGAACTTAATTATGAGGAGGCACGGAGGTAAATTTTCACATACTTGAGCTAGATGGACCTGAAGCTAAGGGCTCTGGATATGAAGGGAAGCTCTTGTAAATCGTCAATCAATTTCATATTAAAATCATCCGAAATAAGATAATGTATTGCATCCAGAACTTTTTGCCTGCCCATATAATGTTCGTTTCTTTGTCAGGTTATAACCGACTAATTCCAAAGAGACGAGTACTTCTTGAGAAGCTGATATTCTACCGTTTGTTCTAGAAATTTCCCGCCTTCTATGGACCCCCAGCGTTCATTTCATTGCCAGCCTCTGGACTCTGCCCTGAACTGGTTGAGTCCAGGCCTAACCATTGCTCTACATTTCCTTATGATACATTTTAATATTGTCATTCCATCTATATCTGTGTCTCCCATATGACGAAATATACCTTAAGGGTTTAAGAAAAGGAAATGAAGCTCGATTCTCCTTTATGTGGATTTAAGGTCGAAGTGACATCATAATAACCCACACCGAATATTCGCTATTATAAATTTATTTACGACTGCATATGGACTAAATGGAATTATTAGTTGCGTATGAAAGTGAATTTGTGTCGCACCTCCATCTCTCAATTCTGGAGGGGAGGGGGCGCAGCGAATGACCTCTGAATTCTGCCTCCTCTCCATCACCAATCTGCTGGGTAGAAGAACAAAACGACGCCGATAACAATAACAGTACAGCTCAATAAGAGTCTGTAATATATTTATAATTACAAGCAATGAAAGAATTTTGCCTCCAGTTGGACTTCAGACGGCTGTCTGAAAGGTCTGAACGCCTGTGGTAGTGATGACATATGCACTACTTTTTTTTTAATTCATTTAGTGCGGGTGGAGTCCAACGGGGTTCACTCGGCACGGCGGCCACTGATTGGCCTATTGTAGCCTGCCCCGGGTGATTATGATGATGGAGAATTTAATGGAATGAACACTGGCAAGGGAAACCGAAGCACTCGGAGAAAACCCGCCCCAGCACCACTTCATCCACCACAAATCCCACTTCATCAGACCCGGGATCGAACCTAGGTCGCCGCGATGGGAAGCCAGCGACTAACCGCTTGAGCTATAGCGCGGCCTTATGCACTACTTAGTACAGAGTCTTGAAATTGTTGCGGATGGTAGATCTTCGAAAATGCGCAACTTCTGTTGCGGTAACTTTTTTATTGAATGTAAAACAAAATGGTTCCCGAAAAACTCCACAGGATCTATCTATCATCCGATTTGTTATAACAAATTGCTCTAAATAATGGAAATAATGCACAGAAATGGATCCATAAATTTGTATAGTTATGAGTTCATAGTTTTAGCTTCATCGTACACATACAGACCGTGTGCATTTGAAGAAAATAGAAGGCGTTCCTAAAACTTAATTTGAAACACATTCATTCGTCTAATAACAATCATATTAAATCTAATGTTGCAGAAGGGCCTCGCCTCTACACATCCCGTCATCTTACGTAGTTCTCTAAATAAAGCCATCTTTATACATATTTAGACTTTTCATGAAGAATTTCTGACGACCATAAAACCTGTTTTAAAAACTGTACGATACTAAAACGTAGCATTTGTAAAGTTTTTTTTTTCCATGGCACTACAGCCCCCGTGGGCCTAGGCCTATCTCCATGAACTTCTCAGTTCACTTCGGTTTTTCTAGATCTTACACATTCGGTAGGACTCCTTGGGCGGGTGATCAGCTCGTAGCAAGGCGTCTACCTGTACACAAACACAGAAAAACGCACACACACAAACTAAACATCCATGCCCTGAGTGGAATTCGAACCCACGATCCCGGTTTCCAAGCGAGCGAAGACAGTGCATGCCATTTGTAAAGTTTAAGTTAAATTATATTTGTCTGACTTGCTTGGAACACTTTAAAACATGCAATTAGTTTTTGGTCTCTAGACGAAAATCTGATGGATAATTGCTTTCAAACCGAATGTGACACGTTTCAAGTATCACAGGATTCAATGCCAGCATCCTCCATTCCTTGTAGTCTATATTTTCTATGTGCCTACTTTGTTGGGGTGCACCTTAAGGGATGATAAGAGGCCTTCTGAGGGGCTATAAAATTGAGATATATTGCTGAAGAGCGATTGAAAACATGCTGAAGCCGAACTTATGGTCTATTGTTTCCGTCTATAATGCAACGATTTACACTGGTTCACACGTAATCCATATGGTGGTCGTTATGTGTATACAATGTTACTAAAATTACTAAAATATTAGAATATATACGCATTATCACGATGCTACATATTTCGACCATATAAGGCCATACGTGTTATACATTGCAGAGAAACAGCAGCATTTAAAAAAAGACATGAAGAAGAAAGCACCAATGACGTAACGAAAGGAATTATATTGATTAGTGCGCAGTGCATTAAACTCCTTATAAAAGTGTTGCTTGAAGATGGCTTTACATGGTCGAAACATGTAGCATTGTGATAATGCGTATACGATATTCTAATATATGTATATATATAACATATTCTAATATTTTAATGATTTTAATAAGATTTTATAAGCATAACGACCACTGTATAGATTAAGTGTGAATTAGTGTTGTTAATTGTTGCACTATAGGAGGATATAAATGACAACTTAATGCAAAAGGATGCTCAAATATAATATTATGCTGAAGCTGAAGTTTCTCTGCACGCCTACTTACATAACAAGAATAGTTGTAAGTAACTGCGTTAAACAGCTTCCTTTTCAGGTGTTGCCACCTATTGCTTAAAGATACATTTTAATATTATCCAGACATATACAACATAAGGATATGTACCTACTACGGCAAAAGATATTAAAAAGATTGACCAGCACATGCATTATGGCATGGAGAGTCAGAGTGGATATTATGCTGCAGACCCCAGCGAATGTGAAACAGCTTGTAGTCTACAGGTGTGAAGCGTGGTGAGGTGGTGTCATGGTTCTTTGCCTACGATTGATTCTTCCTCCACCACAGCCGTTCAACCGCCAGCCTCCATCGACTCATGTCTAATGGCACGTCGATAAATGTCTTACCAATAATACGTAATTAATCAGCTAGATGGGTTGTCAATGTCCTATCCCAGACATGCATTCTATTCATGTACCGGTAGGGTATTCAGATAATTATGGTGCGGTTTCTAAGAACAAATTTCCTTGCAAAGAATTGTATATACGTTGTCTAGTCTTTTTTATGTCTGCTATATTTGTTATTCCTTTAGTGGAACGGCCTATTGAAAATTTGCTATTTCTGTTTTGAGTTACATTGCGCATGTGCGCAAAGGAAATCGATAGTACATAAAACCTGAAGTGTTATGCTTCGTTTTATTCCGTATTGCTATTTGATATTACAGCCTTCCCAAAACACAGGTACTCAGGCCTAAGGTCACGCGCGTCACGCGTATAGATCTGGCGAACCTCCATTATGCTTTTAGCAGTTACTACGAATGCCTTATAGGCATATTTGTAGACAAAACAAGGAAGTGTTTTGTTCTTTAATTCTGTCTTATCGAACAAACGGTTGGTCAAATGTATAAGCTAAACATATGTATCATTCTAAACAACTTGTAGTAAGTAATTACTTAAGTTTAGTAATTACTAAATTGGAATATAAGGAAAATTTCCCGGAGATAATACAGTGCTCACCGGGGTTGACTGTGTGGGTCCATTTCAGTCATAGTTTCGTTGCAGAACAAGGAAATTTATAGGAACTCAGACAAGGTGGTCATGTCATAGAAGCTATAAGATTTCAGAACAATTACTGAATGTCTTTGTGTTCTATTTAATAACGTTTCGGCAAGCTCACTTGAATAACCAAACCCGTTTTACGAGTAATTTCATACAAAAGGGACACTGAATTATTGTGTGTGTGTGAGTGCGTGTGTTTTAGTCTATATAAGATACAACTTCTATATCCCGGTTTCTATTAAAATGAACTGTTCTAAAATATAGATTTTTGTTCCTTATAGCACTCATGTTTAATAAACTATTGCTTAATGCTTATATTTTATGTAATTCTGCATATATATCAGAGACTCTCACATAAGCTCATATTACATATATCATTTTTATCACTACACTCATATCACTTAATTACAAACTCAGTTTCATGGGCACTTACTCATGCCAGCCTCGGAATAATTTAAAATTATTTAACGACTTTTAAATCTTTAGGAGGATACAACACACACGACCGATATATGCGATTCATTATTAGTTACAAGATTATTTATTCAATTAAGTATGCCATATAACTTCCCTGGAACATTCACAATTAGTGAAACCATTCGTTAACAAACAAGAAAACTAAGGTCCAAAAAATAAGTTAAGGTTACTAGTAAGAGGAAAACACGGGGATGCATCTGTAGGAGCATCATAGACTGCCATCTAGTTTTATACGAAGCTATCACCGGCTTAAAAATTGTGCCAAGGCAAAAGATATCATACTTTCTACACATTGAGGTACAAACAGTCCTCATCCACATTTTGCGAGCTGTTCTGAAAAGAAGCTCCTGTGCATGATTTTGATTTCTTGGTTGCGTTTAGAATTCCTACCCAGTTGGTTGGAGATTTCGGTTCCTGCGAAAGAATAATTCGGCCTTCATAATTCGCACAGCGTACCAGGAATCTTCTTGAGGGTGAAGGATGGACGGTGTGTAAGGCTGATAAACTTATCGCCATCTCTGAGCCGACTGTCTAGAAAATGTGGGAGCCTCGATGTCTCACAACCCTATGGGCCACCACGACTTCATATAGCTGAGCTAGCTTTACCTTGTTACTTTAAATTCGGTCACAATCTCGAAGAGAGTTTCCTCCATCCACGAAACTATTTTCAATTAGACTTTTAGTGCACGTTACCTTACTAATGGGTCTAATTTTTCGGATAGCTATAAATGACTCTTAATAGAACGAACCTTGCAGCAAGTCATAAGATTTTTATAATTCTTCCTCTCGCTCCAACTTTTATCTTTGGAGCATAGGGATGATTTCTCAGTTTCACTGATTATTTTTACAGACGTTAGGACTCCTTGGACGGGTGATCGGTTAGTCACAGGGCCTCTACCTAAACAACTGACAACACAAACACGGAATAAACGCATACACACACATCAAACATCATGCCTTGTGTGGGATTCGAACCCACGATCCCGGCTTCAGAGCGAGCCAAAATAGTACCTGCCTTAGACCGCTCGGCTATCGTGACCGGCTTTTTATAAACAGACTTCAATTATTTCGGAAGAGGATAAATTTTACACTATATCAATAAATTAGGCCTGTAATCAAGTTACTGACAATGAAAATATAAAGAAGCTTATTTTAACTTGACTTCCTTCATAATAATTTCAGTAACTATGAACTTCTAAAATAGGCCTACAAATTCTCTCTGGTGGCACCAGAATACGTATTTACTTGCCTGGAACCTCAAAACCCCTACAGGCGGTTGCGCGAATGGAGTACCAAATAAGGCTGCCTGTTGTTCCTCAGCCAGTGTTCCTTGTGCTAGCGTGGCAGTGCAGTTCGGTTTTCCTGCTCTCGCAGTAAATTCAGCCATCAGCGACCAGCACAATACGAATTTATGCCACCCAAACCCATGTCAGTCTGCAATACATGCGAAATTATGTAATAAGAAGCGTGTCTTACGTTTGCAGTTATTATGGTGGTTATTGTCAGCTGTCCTCTGTATAATTCATGCAGAGTAAACGGACCCAATAATGCCATTACTTACCTGGACAGTCATTTTGAAGTTGACATAATATTTTTTAAACGCCATAATATATATTATTACTCCTTAGATATATTAAGTGCTGTGTACTTACTAGCATAAAATTCAGTTAATTTCTTCCATTATTAAAAAACAATTTCAAAAAGTGGCGTTAATCTAACAACATGGTGTATAATACTGACACATTCGAAAATTACGGTCAACTTGGAAACAAATGAGTAAGGGAAAATTCATTTAAACCATCTAGAAATAATTTAAGCAGGTATATGTTTCCCAGCTCTTGTTCGCCGACATAATCAATAAATATAATGTGGTATGCAGAACCGTTGCTATAGAACGGTCGTTACTAGGCAGCAGCCAATAAACAGCAACAGAGGAACGGTGTTTTCGGTGCGGTCCATGCGAGATGTTATAAGCAGGACAAGTTAGGAGTAGCCATTTATTTAGATTGCAGCTGGGGTTCAGTTGTTGTGAGCTGTTGCTGCTGGGAGCGAGTAGCTGAGGTCGGTGACAGTTCGTTAACCCAGAGGAAAGGGAACATCGGCCGTTGGAAGCCGCTGCTAAGCAACGTCTAGTGAAGACTGTAACAGACTGAGAAAGCCTACTGTAGAACAGCGAGAGCACAACCCTCACTTGTAGTTACGAGTTGTAAAAGTTCAGGAAACTTACTTACTTACTCATGGAGCTGAGCCCTTCTGGAAGAGCCGCCAATTCTGCAGCTACTCAAGAATTTCCCAGCATTTTATGGAACCCGAATGTTCATTACCGTGTTCACAAGAGCCCTCCACCGGTCCCTATCCCGAGCCAGATCAATCCAATCCATACCATCCCATCCTATATCTCCAAGATCCATTTTAATATTGTCCACCAACCTACACCTTGGTCTTCCCAGTGGTCTCTTTCCTTCTGGCTTTCCCACCAATATCCTATACGCATTCCTCGTCTCCCCCATTCGTGCTACATGCCCTGCCCACCTCATCCTCCTTGTCTTGATCATTCTAATTATACTTGGAGAAGAGTACAAGTTACGAAGCTCCTCATTATGCAGTTTTCTCCATCCTCCTGTCACTTCATCTCTCTTCGGTCCAAATATTCTCCTCAACATCCTGTTCTCAAACACCCTCAGTCTATGTTCCTCCCTTAATGTCGGAGACCAAGTTTCACACCCACACAGAACCACAGGCAAAATTATAGTTTTATATATTCTAATTTTTACGAATGTAGTACAAAAATCTTAATATAGCCTGTAACTGCTGTTCGACCTAATCGAATCAAGATTCAGGCTTAAATCCTTAATCATACCACAATCTTAATCAGTAATATACAAATCACATTATCACAAATAGCAAACCGAACTAACTAAACTCTTATTTATAAACACTTATTATTAATCGCTTTACCTGGCACTTCAGATCGGGCTGCAAAAGTCTTCATTTCAGACGATTAATAGAAGCCTTACTCTGAACACGACTACGTTAGTTTGGGATGCGACGTCCTGCAGTTTAGTAGACAAGCAATTGTCTACCACATTACGCGGCATTACATGCCAGAAGACAAGGGCCGTAACCTTGATATTCACCGTTGTAAGAACCTCAAATCTTGACTGATATTGACGCCTTATTGCCGAATATTATATGCGTAACAGACTGTTATTTAGTAATACAAAACTAAGAGCACTGTTGGTAATATTAAATACCAGTTTTACATAATTTCCTTCATTACTCCCAACTCATAAGACACCTTGAAACTTACTACACGTTTTAGTAGAAATCCCATTAAGATATTGGACTACAACGGTGACTAAGAACAGACTAGATGACGCAGAACTGCTCAGATAACGTAAATGTCAGGTGGGAAAACAGGAATGCCCAACATAGGGACGATATACATTAAACATATTATATATAGTAAATAATAGAGAATAGAGTCAGAAATGCACTGAGAACGAGTGAGGGTAGAACGACGGGGATATACAAAATTTTGAATCCTCGGCATCGTTCACAATTTATAAAAGTATATGTGACAACAACAGTTAAATCATAAGAGCACTTCCATACAAACTGTGGGCTTTATCTCCCGAATCAAAGGCCTGAAAAAAATTAACAGATTTTTCTTTTTAAAGGTGTTTCCAGAAAACTTCCATGAACTGGTTTCGTTTGGAAATAAACTATTTTTTTTCTATCTATTCAAGTCCTCAAATAAGGTAAGTTTGTTTATTTGCTATATTTTTCTATGAGATGGAGTGTAATTCAGTGACAAGGAAAAGGCTATATTACTCATATACAGTAGAACTTGGTTATAACGTCATCAAAGGGACCTAAAAATAGTGTCGTTATAAACGAATGTCGTTGTAACCGAAATGGGCACTTCCACAGTAGCCTTATGTTAGTCACGTAAAAATCTACCAAAAACCGAGTTAAAATGTTGCATTTTTTAGTGAAATACGTAGTTAAGTACAGACTAATGTAACATTAACGTGGAATTGCCCAAATGTGTAATATCAAAGACATATTACAGCGCTTTTCACTGACAATACACACCGCACTAATACTGTATATTAAAGGTAGGCCTACTCACCAAATTACAGTAGATTACATCAATTGTTGTGCCTTACTGTACCTAGATACGAGTACAGTAATCAGTTATCTTCATCTGTTTCCTGTTACTTGCCCAATACACACTTTCTAAATTACGTTCAATGTCCATATCAGAGAAATTCAGGAATGAAAATGACGTTACATACGAGGTTGATGCATTTGTGCATGTCGTACTAAGCAAGGTATAAAACCAGTTGCTTTATGAGGAATTAGTTCGTACCATTGAATATTTGACGCAATAGACAAGGTGTCGCAGAAACCGATGTTGCTATAACCAAGTTTTACTGTAATTGCAAATTGTAAAGGTTATGACTAAAAAATATTTTATCATACAGCATTATGCCATATTATGTAGTAACCTAAAGAAGGATTTACTGAACTGAATATACCGAAGATCTAATATTTGTTTCAAAACGGTTAAGTAGAACTCGTCTACTCCGAATACTGATGTGCACGATGTTATGATACATCTTGTTAACAGATATGTAACGAGCAGAACCATGACAGGGAACTGACTTTACCATGTGGATTTATTATTTTTTTTTTTTTGCGGAGAAAATTGAGGTGAGGCACATATTTCGAGCTTTCAGCCTTTTATGTGCAGTTTATCCTATCAGGATTTTCATTTTTAACGCTCATTTAAATAACTGATTAGCTTCGAGAGACAACGAGGTTAACTGAATTAATAAATAATAATAAAACATATTCAAGCAGTCGTACAGCACAGAAAGTAATATTAGGCTTACAAATTTACATTACAATTTTATTGTGCCATATAGTAGTAGGTAAAATAATTACTGTATAAATCAGCAGTTTGCATTTGTATACCCGACTACTTGAACATTTCAAGTACGCTGTTACCAGGGAGCCTAAGGTCTCAGTATAATCAGGTGCTGTGATGTAATGTAAATTGTAGTGCACGTTATACTGTGAAACTGTCACTGCAGATAATTTTGTAACGTAACTGTTAGTACCCGGACATTTGAAGTTCTTTATACACAGGTGTAATTATGAAGGGTTTTATTTCATTTCCATTTGTATTCTTGAAAAACTCTTCGAAGTGTATGCAAGAAAGTCTTCCTAACGCTAGATGTCATGAAATTTTTCTTATAAGGGAGATAAATGGATACCTGAATATTTCCTTCAGCCCTTCAGTCAAATGGAAATAGTGCAGGACGAAAATGAAGGGGCCACCGTTCAAAGTCGAAGTCAAAGTCATGTTGCAACTGACCATCGGCAGTGACGTAGACCGTTATGACATCATTACTTTCAGCAGACTTCCGGTATTCGCACACGGTGGGAAATTCAAATGTACTTACACACAACATAACGTGCCTGGTTCATTGGGTAGACATAACAGTAGACGAAACAAAGAAAGGGCGTGAAAGGACACTGTGAGAGACTATGTGACGTGTATATTATGACGCTGGGGCATTTGTCTGCAGTAAGAGAAATTATGACTCATTAGTCAAAATGGTCTGCCTCAGGGCTGATATTTTCCAAAAGTCAACTGAGGCTGGACCTATTCAAAAGAAAAACAACTCAATATAAATTAACTCCATGAAGCAGAGTCTTACTTAAAAAGCTAATAAGCTAATTTTGTCACAAATTACCATGAGATTCATCACCCTCACAATTTAAGGAACCTGAAAATTCACTACTACATCCATAAGAGCCTGTCAATGCAATCTGAGCCAAATGAATGAAATCCAAATTCTTATGGTCTACTTATTTTAGATCAGTTTTCATGCCAACTATTTACCTATGCTTAGATATCCAAAATGGTCTCTTTCTCTTCAGGCTTTCCAACTAAAATTTTGCATGTATTTCGTGCTTCCTTCGTGCATGCAACATGTTCTGATGATCTCATCACTGTGGGAATAGGAGTATCTGGCAACGAAAACAAAATACGAAGCTCCTCACTGTGTAATTATCTCCACCACCCTCAATCAATGTTCTTTCTTTCAGATGAGACACCTATGTGAAACAACTGATAAAATCATAATTTTGTATATTTTAATTTTTGGCTTCTAGATAGCAGATGAGAAGATAAAGATACTGACTGAACCAAACTAAATCATTCTCCAAATTTAATCTACCTTGACTCCTTTCATGAATATAATTTTGTTGTTATTGTAATCCCCTATTTGCCACATTTCAGATGATTTATTGGTTATCCTTATATTTGATTTTATGCTGCTTATTTGTGTCTCCCTGTATGATATTCATGTTTTTGCCAAGCAGATTCACAGACGAGAAGCTGATGTGTTCCGTGCAATTCCATTCACTCTTGATCTTCCTGCACCTTCCAATACCTATGTGGCAGTCATAAACTTGCTACGCGGAGGAAACATCAGTCCAGTCAATGTAGGAACCAGAAGTTTTGTGTGGTGATTGATCCTTCAAAATAATGCAACTATTATTAATCCTTCATAGGAAAATGTACAATATCGTGGTAAAAGGAAAGGTAAAGTTGTCCCTGTACTAAACTAATTAAACACTATGTTATGAAGGTGTATAGGGGAGTGGATCTATAGATCCACATTTTCTTGCTGTCGGCACTATAGCTGGAGGTGAGTGGTCAGCTCCACGCCCTGACCGCTTTACCCCCTGGAAAGAGACCCTGGTACACATTGGATATGAGGTTGGGTAGACCCTAGACCTGGTATGGACAACGTGGAGAGGATAAAATTCTTGGCCCTACTGGCACTTGAAGTCCGACCCCTTGGTCGTTAAACACGTGGCAAGTCACTATACTCACTATGCTATCCCGGATCCTACGATATTGTGGTGGCTGTGGAAATTTTGATGCTATGATGACACATGAATTATTAAAAACTGGAGGTGTAAAATTTATTTAATGATGTTAAAAAGACTGGGTATGAATGGTTTGAAATTCATCTATAATTTGGGGCTTGTACAATGGGACATATACAACATAATTATCAAAGAACTCAGCCACACGGCACCAAAAGAAAACAATACAATGCTCTTTAATCCCTCAGAGCAGTAAAACACAACATAAAATACATAGATTTTATCCATCTTTTCTTTCTTTCTTTACTATTACCCTGGCTCACTGTAATAATCTGTAAAAAAAAAGCTACACTCTATTAAAATTTTAATACCTTCTACACTCACGTGTTAGTGTTAAATCTTACAACAAACATGTGGGTTGCAATGTGCAAATTCATTCACAACTGTTGAATGCATATTCAGGCTACGAAACTCATGTTCTTTCCTCTTGCTCAAGAGAGAGAAAATCCCTTTGTTTTTAACATACATGTGAAATGGCATGAAATCATGACAGCTTACTTTCAAAACTTTTATTGTAATGGAGAGTGCTGGCACAATATGAACACCCACATCAAAACATGTCGAGGAAATGTAATGAAACAACATAAGATACTGATAAGTCCTTTGCTTTCCCATGTGTATAATTCAATTTCAGTATTAACTGGCTTATAAAAGCACAGGATAACAACAAAACACAAATTACTAACAAACAGATTAAAAAATTAAGATGAAATGGGATATACATCCTAACAGAACATGACCAGGAATTTCACAATTCACAAAATCTGGTACAAGTGAATTTTCTGTGTTATGTTAATTTTTAGGATTTTCCAAAATGTGTTTATATTCTCTTGAGAATTTTCTTTATTATTTTCAGATACTGTAATGACATTTTCTCTATCAACACTTTCCTTCAAGAGAAAGGAGTTATAAATCACTCCACTCATAATCATTGTTCATTAGACATACCGAAATGAGAGAAGTGGTCTTCATTCCATCTATATTTTATCCAACCAAGTACACCCCATTTTTAAAGTTTACTGTCAAGTCCATCAAAATGACCTCATCATAAATTGACTACCTATTACTTGGGAAAGTATGAAAACTATAAGCTTCTTTGGTAACAAATGCACATCTAACATGTGTCTGATTGTAGTATCTAGTAATTTACACAAGAAGTTCTGTTATAAATTCTAAGTTCTATAATAATAACATGTGATTAGGCTCTACCTAAATGGCTAACAAAATAATTTAATAAAATTCTTATCAAGAACAATAATCATTTACATCCATGCTTGAATTTTAAGTTGGGAACATATGAAGTATAAACAATCAAATATACAAACGAGCCCATATCTTACTGTTGAAGGAAAGTTATTGATGTATAGAATTTTCCAATGTAGGTACTGTTTTCAAAACTTTTCTCACATTTCTGGCCCTTATTCCTGCGAGATCTCAAATCTGGCCCATTTATCTCAATTTTATTTTGAAATCAGTGAATATGTAAAGCTTCATAAATTACAATAACTGTACATATATATAAATTGTAATGTTATCACGTAAAAGAATTACAATTCTTTGGTCCAGATTTAAAAAGTATAGAAAGATTTTTCAGAATAAATCAAACTATATTCCCAAAATAAAAAGAAATGTTATACATAACTACATGAAGTGCTTGTGGCATCTTACATTACACAGCACTAAAAATAAAACTTCACTCCAATGATGATATACACATGAGTAAGCTTAATACACCAGTGAGCAATGATCAGTAACAGTCTTGAACAAGAACGTATTTGATCTTCTGATTTTAATAACCCCTCACTGAATAAATCTGATTTTCTGTCAAAATGAAACAACACAAACCACAGTACAAATTGATTCTAAAAAGAGTCATTCCCGGGGGTGGGAGATGTTATCTTTCATAATGTACCACACTAGTTAAATTATTAATGTAACTTTGAAATTCCAATTAAAATTCATGACTTTGTAAATATAAACCATGCTTGGATTTATTCTTACATGTTTCCAATTTTTTTTTACAGATGTGGTTCCGATTCTGGAAAAGTACTGGTGGACAATTTATAATTTGACATCATGTAGCATAATTATATGCCAGGATTTTAAGTTGTAACTTTATTCCCATGTTGTTGGAAAATTAAAACAATGTTACGCAACAATATTTCAGGATTTTTTTTTCAAATATGTGGCACTCAGAAATTCATAATACGTGGATTTGACAGCCCAAAGAAATTTTCTGAAGCCCAAGATAGATTATTTTGGAAATAATTTCTCAACCTAGGATCAAATCACTTTTATATCTCAATTTTACACTATATACACTAAAGTAGATATGACTCTAATCTGTACACTTACAAGTGACTGTATACAACTACCATACAGTTTGGTACAAGCAACCAGAACATAAAATTACTAACAACTGCCCATCATCCATAGATAACTTCGAAGAACATACAGTAACCTCATTAGCACATCATAAGTTTACCACTAGTAACTGAAAACTAAAAATGGGGTAAATATGTCACTTGTAATTAAACTCTTTCTTGTTTACATTCACAATTAGCATATTTTGTAATATACTGGGTTATTCACTTTTATGGAACATAAAATAACCATTATTTTACAGGTGGCATGTGCACTTTTTGAATTACTTTCATCATTATATAAACTCAAAGTATTACCCCTATTTGAATAGCTGCTACATATATCATGCCAAAAGCCTACCTGACAGCTACTGTTACAGTTTAATGATGGCAAAATTTTGGGGAAACTCAGATTTTAAGGTCGTATCAGTCTTTCGGCTACTCTTACATATCTTAACATTGACGTACTATAGAAAGAATATTTCAGTTTCTCATAAAAAACTTGACACAAACACTGACTGTGAAGTTTCATTTCACTCTGAACTGAACCTAAGTCACTGTCTACAAATATGTCAGTAGTGCAACACCACCAGCAACACTCACTAAAATGACAAATATTCTTCATTCATTTATGTTTGTGGTTGTTAATTACATAATGATGCTTAGGTTTAAAAAAACAATAACAACAGGAACAGTGAATTAATTGTGGAAAAAATGGCAGGATGAAAGCACATAATGAAATTTCAGTTGATAAGTGAGCCACTGCCAGTAACTATATTTGCAACAAACCTGGCATCAACCTATACAGCAGGGTGAAGGAATTGTTTTAATGCAGAAGAATCCATACAACAGAATGAGAAACCACATACAATGGAAGGACAATAGCTTTTTTATAGTTCATTTTACAGTGTTATCATACTTAAATTATATAGCATCAAATGATATGATGATTGGTGAACAAAGAACGGGAAAGGATTTGGAAGGGAGCAGTCATGGCCTAAACTAGGTGTTAATCTATAATTTGCCTGGAGGGACTGGAAAAAACTAAGGAAATCCACAGTAAGGACAGCCATTGTCCTGGCCAAGATTTGAACCACACAAATCCTATATACACACCTAGATCATTGACATAACCGCTTGGTGGCTGTGATGATAAAAATGATGGTTAGCGCACACAACCTAATACTTAATACTGAATCAGAATCACTGTGGGGACTTGGTACTCTCCACTTTAACAAAATATGCTTCAGCATATTCATTATCAAAGACTTAGAGAAATACTGCCACCTGTTTTTGAATAGGAACAAAACCAACTAACAGGACTGAGAATCAAATGTCTTACCCTAAGAACATGAATGCTCCAGTTGTAATAATGTTGCTTGCACATTTCTTAAGTGTCTTGTAACATAGCATATCCTAAAATATTCACAACTCACATGCAAATAGGAAAGCTCTGAAGAGAGCAGCCTTATCATTTATGGTTGTGGCCTTAGAATACACACTGATAACATTCAAGGACATGTAATACAAGGGTTAAATAACTAGTGTACCTTTTGACCACATCATTTATCATTTACATACAATGCATTTTTATGTTCGTATGTTAATAACATAAACACTGAAACATTCAGATACAGTAATAACACTTGTTTTGTTATTCCACTGGCCTACAATTTGCAAAGAGAATTTACTTATTTTCAGCTAAATCCTTTAGTGTTCATAAAATATTAAAGAAACTGAAGCCTGTAATTATTTAAACGTTTATACTGAAGCAGAAGAAGTGATGTAACATTTCAAAGTGAAGTCATCAAGAATATTCAAAGCTATGTATATCAATGCCACCATTACTTTCATTAAGCCTCATGGTTTAAGCCATGCTCTTTTGATTAATTTGTAACATACATGTATCCTGCTATAAAAGTTGTTTCAACTATCTACTCCTTTATGCTTGTTCACCACCTTGTCAAGATCAACATCACTAATATCAAATTCATTTTCCTGAGTTATTTCAATGTTATCTTTCCTTCTTCCTGATCCCCTAAGTAGTCGCCTTCCAACAGGTTTCTCCACCAAAATTTTGTATTCATAAATGATGAGTGAGAGGAATAAAAAAACACATTAACTCTAAAATAACAAAATGATGCAATTCTTTATTGGAGTCCATCGTAACACAACAACATAACAGTCAAGGTTAATATTACCTTAGCCACATGTTTCAGCTTTTAATGTCATCATTGGGGGGGGGAAGTGGTTAGCACTGCCTCCCTGGGCCTTTCTGTCATACCCTTAACAATAAGCTGCAAAAATGGTCCCATTAGTTTTGCTATGTCTATCCGTCTGTCTCTCTGCAGATCCCTCAGAAACAACTGAATGGATTTCTTTTTTTGAGCTTGACACTGCATACTACTACTAAAATTTGTCAACACACTCCACTTTGGTAAAAATTGGACAACAGTAATGGATACTATAAGATCTACATGCATCTAAATCATACCCTGCTAAATATTTATTTCAGCAGAAAATAGTCTGAACAAAAGTTGCAGAGAAAAATAAAACACATTTTATATCCAACATACCTTTTCCATAAGTCTCATAACTTGAGAATGGTTGGACTGCGTTTAATAAGTTTTTATACACTAGGTCCTTCCACAAATCTGTCAAACCATTTCAAGTTTCATAATGATCAGTGCAACAGAAGTGGTATGTTACATAAGAGCCTATTATGAATTCGGGGGCCACACAGTTCGTCTAACGTAGTTTCTTACTAAACTATTCATCTAATCTTGCAACACTTTTATTCTACTGTAACTCAAGCAAAATAATAATGATATGTCCATGTACAATATCAAATTTTCCCAAGATTGAAACACTGATTTCCTATATAGGAAGCCAGAACAATGTCCATTACATCAATTATCTGAACATAGCTCACCAGAATGTACATATATATACTTTCATAGTCTATTGTGTTGCCTTTTGACTGAGAACAGTAACTATTTGCCAACTGATTTTTTGGTGCAATAGCAACTAAAAGACACAAAAGGCTATAACAGTGCAGAGAGTCAATAATAAAATATATACATTATTATTTTGTTTATAATGCTTTTTCTATTAATGAATAAGACAGAGGCAAGGATGATATATATGTAATCCAACTTGATATAGTGCATGGCCTTGGTATACTTCATTACTTACAATTCACGATTTCAGCCATGACTTTGTGGAGTAAAAAGTACAGGGAGAATTTTTACTCACTTGAAAAGTTCATGGCTCTGTGCTTCACAGTGGCTGGTGCGCCACCTGCTTGCATATAAATTTTGCCGATGAATCAGCTGATAAAGTTTGGAACGAAGGGAAGTAATTAACTTTTAGACCGCTTCATGACATTATGTTTCACATTGAACAGTGCCGTTCATGCATGGGATTTGTTTACAATTTGTCAGCAGCAGGGAGCAGTTATCAGCTCCATTAGCCATTTGTTCTCAGTTTCAGCTAGTGAGCAGTGTGGTACATCATGGTGCGGTATACTTTAGAGCAATGTGTATTTCTGTATGACAGCTATGCGAAATATGGATCTGTTAGAATGTATCAACAAAAATTTTGAGGTTAATTTCATGATGATATAATTCCCAGCAGACAAACAATTCACAATTTGGTGAATAAACTTAGAACAACAGAGCTCTTAATAGACAAGAACCAAAAATATAAGTGAAGTTACATGACACAGGGTGAGACTTGAACATACACCTAGAAAATCACTGAAATGTCTAGCTCAAGAGTCAAAGTGTCAAAGTCTAGTGCAAGAATGGCAACACAACTGCTGAAGCCATCCAGTGAAAGTTGGTGTCTGGTGTGCTCTAAGTGCAATTAGGATTTTTTACCTGTGTTTTTAATGAAACAATTAATTGCAAAAAATATCTACATGTAGAGAGGACAGCATTTTCAAACACCTCCTGTGATCTGTGAATTGTACCTCCTTCATTCTGAATGTTATCAGCCATCAGGCATGCTGATTCATCAGCAAAATTCGCATGCGCCTTGTGGCTAGTGGTACACTGTCACCGCAAAGCACAGAGCCATGAACTCATCAAGTGAGTAAAAATCCTCCCTCTATAAAACACATTTAAAATTTTCTGATTTATCAGTTCTTTAATATTGATGATATCAATGTTACTCTATTTATAATACAGCATAAAAATTAACATTCATGAATCAAAAGACTAAAGGCCAAATCAGAGGAAAAGACAGAATTTCTATGCTGTATTTCCCTAACTTGTTACATACCAGTATTATGACAATCTAAAATATTCTCAATGACTTCACTGCTAACCCTTGACTTCAATACATGAAAACATTTCACTATTAAACATATATAATACTCTGATACATAATTGGGTACATGAGCACAAGAACACATCAATTACTGAACTCCAATGTTAATTTCTGAGTTGGGATCAAATAACATGCCAGATGGATGCAATTTCTTGTTACTAGCTATCAGAAGGAGGCAGAGCTTAATTCTGTGCAATAGGAACAGCCAATTTCACTATAAGGGATTCAGTTGGATTTTCTATCAGAGAAACATCTGACTTCTCTGTACAGGATAAAGTTGACTTCCTGCAGACTGCCTGCTGTCTTCTCTTCTTACCAGAAGGGTTGCTGATTTCACTATATGGAAGATAACCATCTTCTCTGTATATGGAACAGTAAATTTATCTACAGAGGTTATAGATGACTTCTCTGGATAAGACATACATCAGGCCCTCATTATGAAACACCTCATTATATTCTGGATTTGGTTACACTGTGGCTTTGATCATATCCCCCAGTATGATTACCTGCCACATGTTTTATGTCATACAAATTTTTATTAATGTTTTAGTTACTCTATAAAACTATACTGCAGCATTCTTTGATGCAGTGTGCAGTCTACAGTCTGCTATAAAGAGATTGTATGCTTCTGGTTCCTCTAATGTTTAGATTATTTTGTTCAAACAGCAGAATTTAATAAGCACCCTTTTACCTGCTTGATCAAAAACAGTCAGAAATCCTGCTGAGCTGTTGAACAGGGTTAGTCCCAAAAAACTACATCATACTGACTGTTTATTAAGAGTGGGCAGTCCTGCAATACTGATGATGAAAAGGAAAGACTCTACAACAGCAGAAATGCATCAGAAAAGTTAATAATGGCAAATCAAAACCTGGTTTATTTCACCAACCTGGAATTTCAGAAGGAACAATATGTGGCTGTAAGAAAGAACACTTACATTTATTTGTACATTCCAAAGAAGACAATGTTGGGCTGCAAAGAGAGAAGACTGGACTTTGTGAAAACAGTTACAGTGGAAAGTGTTTGTACAAGTGGTTCCTACAAAAGTTTGGTAAAAGAGTGCCTATAATTTGGATAATTTTAAAAGCTAAAGCAGTTGAATATAACAAACTACTCAGGAATGAGCCATTTAAAGCTTCTAAAGGGCAGCTTTGGAGGTAGCAGGGGACATGCCAAATTAACACTGAAGGCGAACCTGTATCTGGGGATAGTACAGCAGCTTCACAATTCCCAGAAATTCTATGTAAAGCTACTGAACAATTGTACAACCATAACAAAACAGCACTGTACTACAGACTGCTTCCAAACAAATTATCAGACTTTGGAAAAGCACTCAGCAATGCAGGTGGCAACTGACAAAGAGTGACCTCATTCCTGTGTTCCAGTAAGACTGGCAACAACACTCTGAAACCACTGCACATTGGTGAAAGTCAAAGTCCTTTTTATTTGAAGCACATTATCATGAAATCTCTGTCTGTGATCTACAAAAATGGTTCCAGTGTTTGGGCAGCATGTCATTTTTTTGCCTCTTGGTTTTAAACTGATTATGTGTCACGTGAGTCAAAAAAAACTTGAAGAAATGGTTTTATTATTGTTAGATCACTGTTCAGCTTATTCTTCTACTGATGTCAGAAAACTTAAAGATGGAAAGATTAGAGCCACATTTCTGCCAAACAAGAGCACTGCACTGATTCAGCATATGGATTATGGTATTATTCGAGTCCTTGAAACCTACTATCACATTGAGCTACTTGGTGGAGTTGTAAACTCTGGATTTAAAAAGTAGGGGATTTCTAAAGATATTAATGCTAAAGCATGTTGCAGACAATGTTGGTTTAGGCCAATAACTATTGCAAACTACAAGAAAAAGCAATGGAAAAGATAACATCACAGAAGTTGAGACGAAGTTAATTCCATTTCTAAAACAAGATGAGAGGACTGTGTGTGTGATACACTCAATAGTAATTTAGAGGCATATTACCTGGTGGTTTGACTGAGGTAGGATTAGGAAGTCTGGTCACGCAGCATCTTAGTGAAAAGGATACCACAGATTATGTGAAAAATGGGAAGATGATGAACCTGCAGCCAGAGACATAGTAAATGACTGAGAAAACAACACTGATGATTCCTATGATGTAGCGTTACTAAAACTGTGGGGAATGGGAGGGTGGTGCTAGAAAGGGTTAATGAGGTGATGACACGTACAAGATAATAGGCATGTTGAACACTATTTACTGCATCTAGCCAATGTTAAGCAACATGTTCTCAAAAAGCAGTCATCAGCCCCAACAAACTACATTAAATTAATAGTTTAATCGGGAGGCAAAATAGCAGTAACTTCCACTGGTCTATGCCATACCACTGGTAACATGAAAATCTGAGATATACCTTAAAATTCATGTATATATTTTAATCACTGCATAAATACTGTGTACATAATAACATGGATTCCAAAATCAGGTAACTGTCAATTTCACTTATGATGTGGGTAGTGAAGCTGTCTCCTGACGCCTGCTTTATATTGAGGGTCTACTTAGTTCACTTTTCTGGATACTGGATAGCTGACTTCTCTGAATATGGGACAGCAGAGTTATCTGGGTAGAGGACAGATGTCTTCTCTGGATACGGGGCAGCTGACTTCTCCAAATATGGGATAGCCAGTTTCTCTGTAAAAGGGATAAAAGTCCTCTCTATATGAGATACAGGTGATTTCTCTTCAAGAGGTATGGACGAATTCTCTACATGAGGTATAATCGATATTTCTGAGAGAGGAAGAGAGGATTTTTCCCTACGATGACTTTTTTCGTGACTTTGCAGATGCTGCTTGATACTAAATGTCTTCTTGCACACAGAACACGCAAATGGCTGGCTATCAGTATGTAACCTGGCATGTTGTGAGAGGTAGTATTTGCTTCTGAAACCCTTGTTACAAATAGGGCAGTGGTGACGCTGAATACCGGTATGAATCTTCAAATGCCTTGCAAGATGACTCCTTAAAGGAAAGTGTTTAAAGCATATTGAACACTTGTGTAACTTATCCCTTGTATGAAGTCTCATATGTACTAACATTGTGTCTCTTCTAGCAAAAGTTTTATTGCACATAACACATTCATGTTGTTTCTCTTTGATGTGGGTCTTGGAATGTATCTTAAGGTTTCGTTGACATTTAAACATTTTATTACATACAGTGCACTGATGTGGTTTCTCTTCTGAATGTACAAGACTGTGCCTATTCAAGTGGAACTTCTGTGTGAAACACTTTAAACAGATGGGGCATTTATATAAGTTGTCTCCTGTATGCAGTTTCATGTGAAGACGCATACTATCCTGCCTTGAAAACAATTTGTCGCACAGCGGACACTTGTGACGTTTATCACTGTAGTGAATTTCAGTGTGAATGTTCAACTCAGAAATGCTTTTAAATGATTTGCTGCATACATAACATGGATAAGGTCTCTCCTGGGAATGTATGGTAACATGTCGATTTAAATGAAATTTCTGAGGGAAACACTTCAAACAAACAGGGCACTGAAACAATTTGTCATTAGAATGCAACCTCATATGAAGAAGCATGGTATCTCGTCGAGAAAACGTCTTTTGGCACACTGTGCATTCGTGACGAATAGTAGAGGAATGGCAGTTCTTAATGTGTATATGAAGGTCACCTTTCTTCTTGAATGACTTCTTACACACCATACAATGGTGGGGTCTCTCAACGGTATGTACTGTCATATGGCGGTTTAAGAGACCTTTCCGCATGAAACACTTCATACACACTGGACACTGATGCAATTCACTCCCTGTATGAAATGCCACATGTCTTTGCATTAAATGAACATCAGGAAATGATTTTTGGCAAATAGGACACTTGTACAATTCCTCATTATGAGACATTAAATGTATGTCCAACTCAAGTTTTCTATCAAAAGATTCCTTACATATTGAGCAACTTAAAGGAAATTTTGGAGAATTCTTTTTCACATTCTTTAACTTATGTAATTTGTATGATGAAATTTCATCAAACCCTAATACCATCCCTACAGCTTCACTCACTTCACCATAATGCATGTCCCTTATGTAGTCTGTATTAGTGGCAACACTTCTCTGAGTGGTCTCATTAAGAAAACTGTTCTGAATATGTGTAGGAAAATCTATATTTTTTTGATAAATATTAGCACCAGAATTCATCAAACCCACCTCTTCCATGTTTACTGTACACCATGTCCTCACAAACTATATCCAGAGGCCTTGGTTACCTGATAAAGTTGACACTGCTGTTACACAACAATAGAAATGCTGATGGACCGACCATCATAAATATTCACTATGCTGCTATTACCAGTGTTCCTGTGTTCTTCTCTTGAAATCTGAAAACTAAAACACAAAGAATTTAAAAATATGCTGTCAATAGGTTGTAAGATAAAGAAGGCTGTCTTCTGGGATGCAGCACCCTGTAGATATTGTCTTAACGACATTTCACCTGCTCATGCTGGTTCATTGCTCACGGATTTCTTATACCCTGAAGATGGAGGTGATACATTCTCTGAAACGTGGTTAACACAATATCTACACAGCGCTACATCCCAGAAGATGGCATTCTTCATGGTCACTGCCGTGAAAACCTCAAATCTTACAGGTTGTAAGATACTTTACAATTACAATAAAGAAATATCCTGGTTCAAGAATCTTTCATTTTTCAAAGACCTGGTAAGTCCTGTTAATTTTGGTGGAAAAAATATTATCACTGAAAACATAACTACATTCTAGGTTTCTGAAGTAATATTTTTTCACTGAATGGACTGCCTCTGTGGTCTAGTGGTCAGAGTTCCTGGCTACAGATCCAGAGGTCTGTGTTTGATTCTTGGCATACCAGATTTTCTGAGATGTAGTGGGTCTGGAATTGGGTCCACAGCCTCGTGTGGATAACTGAGGAGCAATTTCAAGGAAATAGCAGCTCCAGTCTAGAGAACCGAAATTAACGGCCATGGGGATCCGTTGTGCTGACCATGCGACACCCTCTATCCACTAAAGTTGGCACTAACTTCGCCAATAAGCAACGGTCATTCGGTCGGTATAGTTCACCTGTGGGCTACAGGCCACGGGGTCTCTTTTTGTTGTTTCTGATCTGAAATATGGTGTGATCACTAACAAGTATAACATTTCTTCTCTGTAGTTTTCACAAAATACATAGAACTGAAGCATTCTGACATATGTGTAAGGTCTATACCTTCCAGATAAACCTTGGAATAATTGTTAAAATAAACTGAAGGCAAATTAGTTTCTGGGTATGAGAAAACTAGATGTCACTGCTTTAATTTTTGAAATGTCAAAGTTGTAATGAGCAGGTTCCAGATTTATTCTCAAGTGTGGATGACAGTTTTTTATTTCCCCACATTTCAGATTATAGAGAGCCGGTATCTGTTTCTATAATTTTACGCCACAATTTTGCTTATGTTCTGGTTTCCTTGGACCTTCTTACTGGCAGTTTTTGTTATAGTTGAACCATGAAGCTACAAAAAAGAAAAAGCTAATGACAACTGCACAGGAACTTCTGGTTCATGCTCATGATGATAATTTACTGGACAAAAACAAAAATACCATAAAGGAAACACAAGCTCTATCAGATGCTGGTAAGGAGGTTGGTATAGAAGTAAACGTAGGGAACATTTTTTCATGTCTTTGTCACCAAACTGCAAGGAAAAATTATAATACAAACATACCTAACATAAGTTCCGAGAATGTGGCAGAATTGAGATATCTGGAAACAACAGTAACAAATCAAAATTAGTCACAAACAAATTAGAAGCACATTAAATTCAGAAAATTCCTACCACTCAATTTAGCACTTTTTTCATCTTGTCTGCTATTTAGAAACTTTAAAGTCAAAGTACTCGGAACTATAAATTTTCCTGGTGTTTTGTATGAGTGTGGAACTTGATCTCCCACATTACTGAAGGAAAATGGTACAAGGGTATTTGAGAACAGTGCTTAGGAAGATATCTGAACTTAAGACAGAAACGAAGTAGTAGAAAGCTTGAGTAAATTGGAAAATTAGGAGCTTCATAATTTGTAGTCTTCACCAAAAATATTACAAAGACAGTCAAACTATGAAGGATAAGAGGGGTGGGGTATGCATGGGAGATTAGAGAAATGCATACAAAATTTTAGTCAGAAACCTGGAAGGGAAAAGACTACTTACAAGGTCTAAACATAGATGGGAGGATAATATTAAAACTGATCTTAAAGAACTGGGGTGGGAGATTGTGAAATGAAGTCGTCTGGTCCAGCAGATGAACTATTGGTGGGCTTTTATGAACACAGTAATGAACCTCTGAGATCAATAAAATGCAGGGAATATTCTGAGTAGCTAAGAGACAAAAGACTCTGCCTCATCGTGCTGGTTAATTACATTTCAGCCATGAGGTCAAATCCTCAGATGAAATGTATTTGGAAACAGATTCCAAATCCTTCAGGTAATAACATTTTACCAACTTATCTGTTCTCTTCCATTTCTCCTTAACTTCATAACTAATACAAGGAATTATCATTACAGAATTATGCATCATCTAAGAACACAGAGCATCCCAAACTATCTTTCTAGACATGATACATGCATTTTCCTCAATATATGCAATAGCAGCATTAAGAGAGATTACTGTCACAATTAAAATGATTGGTGAAGTATTATATTTGTAAAACTACCTTCAGGGATGCTATGCATCTCATCTGTTTTAACTTTCAAATTTAATTGTTTTACAGTATACAGGGTTATTCAAAAAGAATGAACCAATTTTATTACGCAATATTTTATTAAAAAAAGTAATACAAAACTCCAGCTAAGTCACAAGTCTTCTACTCACAATCAACTTTTATTTCCTGTCTTACAAGTGTTCAATGTGGCCACCACCTGCAGCACAGGCAACATCAATGAGATAAGAGAATTCCTCCCAGGCGCGTATCAGCATATCATGATGCACTGAGTTAATCGCTGTTGTTATTCGATGTTTAAGGTCATCGAGCTTAGTGGGTAGCGGTGGAACATAAACGTGATCTTTTACATATCCCCACAAGAAGAAATCACACATGATGCGGTCTGGGGATCTCGCAGGCCGAGCACAAAGAGCAAGGTCTTGGGCCCCCTTCCGACCAATCCATTGCTGGGGCACTTTTTCATTTAAAAAAGTTTGGACCATCAGGTGCCAATGGGGCGGTGCTCCACCTTGTTGCAAAATGAAGTCATGCGAATCTGCTTGCAGTGAAGTGAAGAGACAGTTTTGGAGCATATCGAGATAGGTTTGTCCTGTAACGGTGTTTCCTTCAAAGAAAAAGGGACCATAAACCTTGTCCTGAGACACTGCACAGAAGACATTCACCTTAGGGGAATCTCTTTCGTGCCCAACTGTTTCATGTGGGTGCTCTGTTCCCCAAATACGCACATCGTGAGGAATGACTGTGCCGCTCAAGTGAAAAGTCGCTTCATCACTAAAAATTAAACGTGAAATGAAGGTTTCATCTTCCATCACCTCCAGCATCGAATCGCAAACTTCCATCCGCTTCCTTTTGTCGTCATTGGTAAGTGCCTGAATGAGCTGCAGTCTGTATGGTTTTAAATGTAGATGTACTGTTAGCACACGTCACACAGTGGATTGAGGGATCGCAAGCTCATGGCTAGCTCGATTTGTTGACTTCCGCAGGCTCCTCTCAAACGCAGCACGGATTCTCGCCACTTGTTCCTCCGAGACTCGTGGTCGTCCTGGACTTTTTCCTTTACACAGACACCCACTCTCTTGAAACTGTCGAAATCACCACTTAATGTTCTTAGGATAGGGTGGATTAATACCGAATCGCCTTCAAAAAGCATGCCACACCGTGAAAACCGAATCTGTTTTCGCGAACTCGTGAACGCAGAACGCCTTTTGCTGAGGACACGCCATTCCGAGGGTAAACGAACAACTGAACATTGCCGGAAGAGCGACTCAACTTCAGCGCCCCTGTGGCAGCCATTCACAACTTAGATAACTCCTCTTTCAAATGGTCACTGACTCATTCCAGGATAATGCTTGAGAACTGAAGCAATGTGTCATGAAATCGGTTCATTCTTTTTGAATAACCCTGTATTATTGGCAGTACTGCAAGATGAACTTGTTCAAACCTATCATGATATATATGATGGGTTCTGTACGTGTAAATAATTACCGCATACAACATATCAAGGTCAACGAAAAAAAAACCTTCATAAATACATACAAATATGTCTTAGAAACTAATTTATCATAGTTCAGTTTTATACTCTCACTTTTGAGATAGTGGTAGACGAAGACCAATCCACTAAATGAATCTGTTTACAAAGAAGGGTAGCACTTACAGCTGAGTTGTTCTGGTACCTCATCCCTTAGTGAATGCCAATCTAGCTTATGAGCATTGAGGGGCACCACCAAGGTGATAGTAATGATTATGATGGATGATTATATGAAGACTGTAACTTAATCAAAATTAATTTTACTATATATAATTCTCGCACTGAAGCAACACATACACACACACACACACACACTCTCTCTCTCTCTCTCTCTCTCTCTCGACTAGAGAACTGTTATTCTGGCAGGTGTGTTCAGCTTCAGAATATTCTAAGAATAACTGACACATTCTACAGTGTGTACGGAGGAAACTTCGCAACACTGCTGACCCAGCCCAACATTCCTCACATATTCCTGCTGTAAAAGCTTGTAGCAAAATGAGTCATTTACGCTGATAAATGTGCACCGTTACAGTTACAGTTACAGCAGCAATCTGTGAGAAATATTGGGCCCGGTCAATGGGGTTGCAAAGTTTCCTCCTTAACTAAACACCCTGTACAAAGTATTCCATAACCTTTATGTTGTGAAAGCTGGCTCAAGCAGTAATACTTCTGCAGGATTTGAGGTTCTCACAGTTGTGGTTATAGAGAACACTATTTCCTGGGACATAACACTAGGTAGCCTGTTGAAAGTCAAACGACGTTTTGGAAGAACATATTGCCTCCATCTTCAGGTTTCTTGTTTGACTGATTATTTGACCCTGAAGATGGAGGCATTAGGTTCCTCTGAATTGTCAGTTGACCTTCAACGCATGACATGATGTTATATCCAAGAAGACAGTGCTCTTCAGTATCACTTCTGACTTGTATTATAGAGGTGATCAGTTTGGGTCTCAGCCAAGATACTATCCTGCTTGAGGTATTCTGTGATTTTCTTCAGTCTTTCTAGGCAAGTATCAGGACACAACCCTAAATTAGGCCATGATTGCATCCTTTGACATATTTTCTTATTAATATTCAGTCAACCAATCATTTAATGCTACATAGTCTGTATTACTGACAGCATCATTAAATAAACTACAAAATAATAAATTAAATCTTTATATCACAGACAATGGATACAGATGGCATTAGTCTAGAATGACACACAGATAACTTCTGATGGTTTACTATAAAGACATAAACTTTGTTCCCATATAATTAAACGTAATTTAATAAGGTGGCCATTTAAACACCCAAAATAAATAACAAAATAAAAAACACACATTCCTATGATACCAACTAATATATTGAGAATTCATGAATTTAAATTCAAACAGATATGAGACAAGTTTACACTATTTAAAAAACAACTGCCAGTGGTACAACTTTTTTCCTTCTTTCAATATGATTGCGCAGCAGATCATATGCCTAATAATTTTAATATGCATGGTATGGGAAGAAGTGAAACTTGTAGTTTTTTTTTTGCCCCACTCAATGGCAAGTGATTTTCACATGCATTGTAAACACAGCACAGTGTCATATTAAGACAACCAACATTTAAAATCAGGGGCCACTGAACCTTACAAATTAACTCCGTAACAAGTCAATATATTTCTCAAGAAGTGGATCATTATTAAGGGAACCATTCCTATGCTTCACTGTTAGATGTTCAATATTATCGTATGAGGAGTTTTTGTAATCATTCGAATTTAAAACTATTTCACTTTCTGAGCAGAACGATGCGAAATATACAATAAAAAGGTGGTAGGCTTATACCTGCTGTAAGGGAAGGAACAACACGCCAATTCGTTCACCGTTATGAACTCGAAACTACCCATTTCATTCACATTAAATGGTCCTATACCGATAAAATAAAATTATCAGATATTCCAACGTTATACGTTTAAGTTTGGAAGAGTTAACATTGGCACTAAATTCTGGATATAAAGATGTTTACTAGCATCGCCAGAAATAATATTTTTTTCTTTTCAAAATGCGTTCATTACGTACCATAACCTGTATTTCAAAAGCAAGTTATATTTATTGCAGCCATATTTTCTTATCCCTATTCGCCTTCTAGCACTTTTTCCGACTTCACTGTTCCCGCAACATATATTAGAAGACGCAATAATGTCCACGGATTGTATTTTCCTTTTTAGACTATGAATGAAACAATTAAAGAAATATTGACAAGAATAGTCGGCTACCTTGTGGACATGGTGCCGGAAGGTTTACAACTGTAGCAGAACAATATCAGGATCGCCAACTTGTTGATCATGTCAAAATATGCGGAGTGCGATTTGGATTGAACGGGATCCGTTTGTTACGCTTGTGAGTTGAGTTCTGTATTCTGGAATGTAACTCCTTGAGGTCCGGTAAAAGTCAGTCCACAATTAAGGGGAATGACGCCTCTCACTTTAAGGTTGAAGAATAAGCCAAGAAATGGCTTTGCTTGGCATTTACTTCTTGCTGGCTTTTGGCTTGGCTTACTCTTCGACTGAAAATGTAAGAAATATATTTCTCTGAAAAGTCGGTGTAGTTTCCAGGATTACATTGTATGATGTCCCAGAAGATACAAATCAACTTGTGGGAACCGTAGTCTATGTGATCTATTGTCTTTAAAATATGGAATATCCAGTTTACTCCCAAGTAGCGAAAACCGAATGAATTGCGGTTCTACTTTAGCCTGATTATTTATTTAGAGAAAAGTGAAAGTACGCTTAGGAGATCCCCATGTTGTCTCAATGAATCCCTCATACCAACTTCTGAATGCCTGAATGAATCGATAGGAGACTTGGTCTGTGCACCGTGGCACATCTCAGAGGTGTTTCTTATAAATACCTCATATCAGTCTGTGTGCCTGTATATGCATCCCTTTAGCATTGCTAGGTCGTTTCCTATGCTGTCCATGTCGTTTCAAATGAAAGTAAGCGATTAGTTCTTCCCAAAACTTCTTGCTTTGATATTCTAATTACGCGTGAGTATGAAAGAATCGAATCATTCGATAGCGCTCATTCGATTGTGTCCACGACTCAAGTCCCTACACGTCGTGTATATGCACACAGGAGCCGTTACTAGTCTCATGATGGAATGATACATGTTTGGAATTTCGAAGTTATGTGTATTTTTGTGTTACAGCAATTGACATTCCAAAAATGTCCATGAATTTCGATGCGATTTGCAGACTCTGTATGACAAAGGGAGAGCCATTGCTTCCTCTTTTTGATAAACACAAGACTTTGCCATTAAAAATCAAATCCTTTGCTCCCGATCTGAAGGTTAGTTAATTTTTTTGTAGTACGAGTATACCTCTGAACGGGATGTATTCATTTTAAATGGCAAGTATTGTATTTGAATGGAATTCAGTGACCCATCAGAAGGTGCTACGGGAGTTACATGTATGTCAGCATGTCGATTTTAGAATTTAAGAATTGTGTGTTTAATTAGTATTCGTTTAACGACACTGTCAGTAACACAGGATGATTACTGAAACGTTAACTGAAAAAAATTTGGAAGCTGTTGTGGCATATTTTGAGGTACTGTCACCGCATTCGCATGAAGGAACCAATGAAAACCACGAAAATGGTGGGATAGTCAGTGGCTCTACCAAGATTCGAACCAACCGCCTCCTAGATGCAAGTCAGAAACATTACTGCCTGGACCAACTTGTTCAGTGTGTAAGAATTATTGTACAGGCCCTCAATTGTAAACAGAATGTAATCAAACTTAAGGAATGACAGTAAAAATGGAATTGAATAGAATTTGTGATGGTAATGTTCATAGGCGTAATAACTGTTGTATGTATGCATGTAAATAAGGATTTTTCTTAGGCAGAACTCTCCTGGGATGTGACTTTGTGTAATTTGGTAGAGAGGTCATAATATTTTGGCAGAACCCACTGTTTCTATCTCCAGAGTGTACTGTCATCATTAAGCTTTCAAAATGTGTTTATCTGGATACCAACTTCATCTTTCATTTTATTCTTCATTTTATTCTTCATTTGGTTATAAATTTGCAGCCACTGTATTCTGAACTTGCTTACTTTGATTTTCTAATAAGGACCCACACTGTGATAAAGTTCTTGATATCTTTTACTTTTTTCGCTTAAAGTTCTATGTCGTTGTCTTAATCCCATCAAATCACTTCTCACAGTAAAATGTAAATTTCGCAATTTCAGTTTTAGAAGAAAAGTGCATTGTACATTTGAAGATTCTAGGCCAGATTCACAAGATGACAAAGTATGCAACTGCCTTCTCAGGTTTTAAAACAAATTGTCATAATTTATGTCCGTAATTTAATGTTGGATCTGGGATTTTACTTGTTTGTGGTTCTTATCTGTCATAAAATAATAATCATCATGACTTGATCAGGGGAATTACGCATGGCCATTCAGCCCCCTGAGGCTTACATATAAGTTTTCCAAACATTGACCATATGAAGAAGTTAAAACATTGCATCTATGAGTATTGTAAGTATTTGTCTGGGTTCCATGAATTTTGTTGTTATTGAAGTTCTTTTTCACTAGCTTAAAATATTCAGGGCCCCTCATAGGCTGGGTTACTGTGGACCCTTGACCCCACCCCCAAGGGATGACCTCATTTTCATGATTAGATAAATAACAAAAAAGTGAATGAAGTAACATTATCCAAGTTGTCTGTCAATAGATGTTTGTTGGTGACAACCTGCCAACTCAAATCTGTGTGCTGTGTGCCCAGAAGGTGGATGGTTTTTATGAGTTCAAAGTCCAGTGTGAAAGGTCAAATGTTGCACTGCAGCAGTACCTGAAGAATCAGAATTTTCCAGCTTGGTCTGTAAAGGTGATTATGTTTTAACACGCATCAAAGGGTATTTAATATCAAGAGGAAAGTCACAATTAGTGTCCTATAAAGTACATAAATAGATATTTTCTGATACATTGTGATGGAAATTAATATTTGTGTTCTTTGTTCCTTTCCAACTTTGAAATGATTGCTCAGTTGTCATGAAATTTAGTACAGTGGAACCTCGCTTAACGAGCACCTCTCATGACGAGTAATTCGCATAATGAGCAAAACAAATTGTAAAAAAATGACTCGCTTAACGAGCGACGTTTTTGCATAACAAGTGACAAGAGAGGAAGTCCCGGATTGTGCTCTTGCTACATCAGTCTTTGTTTAGTAGTTGTTCTGCTAGCATCTTAGTGTCGCTTGTGATCACACATTTTTCCAAACTTGTGTTCAGACATATTATTTGTGATTTTTTTGTGCAAAGTTTAATAACCCTTGCAAAAATGTCCCCGAAGAAAAAGCCGCAAAAAGACAGCCATAAGAGAATAAAAATAACCATAGAAATGAAACGTAAAATCATTGAAAAGCGAGAATGAGGTGTGAGCATGGCTGATCTAGCACGCGCATACAATCGGTCACATCAACGATTTGCACGATTTGGAGTTGCGTTGTGTTTCACAGCAAGAAGTTGTGGAGGAGAGTTTGTCAGAGGAGGAGGAGGAGGAGGAGGAGGAGGAGGAGGAGGAGGCAACAGCAAAGCAACAATCTTCAGGCGCAATAAGAGAAATGCTGAAAGCATTGGAAATTGTTGCATCGTACATTGAGAAGCATCACCCTAATAAGGCAGTGGCTATGCACCCTACAGATTTATTTAATGATAATGCTCTGTCGCATTTTCACCAAGTTTTGAAGCGTCGGCAAAAACAAATGTCTCTACACAGCTTTCTAGTAAAAAAGAATTAGATATGTATCACAAATAATAAACTAATTATTTAGATTTTTTTTTCTGCAAATCGAATTCGTATTCCAGGTTGGTTCATTCCGCATAGAAGAAAAGATGAAGATGATTCACGCTCCTTAACAATGTATATATAATTTTCTTTGAATAAACGTTATACATAAAATTTTTTGAGTATTTTTTTCGGCATGGAATGCATTATCATATTTTACATTAATTTATATGGGAAAAATTGTTTCACTTAATGAGTGTTTCGCATTACGAGTAAGATTCTGGAGTGAATTATGCTCGTAAGCGAGGTTCCACTGTATGTATCTTATGTGAACAGATTGTTATGTTTTCCAAAAATGCATTGAAGTTATGTTTAATAACAGATTTATAATAATAAATCCTGTTCACTGCCTATTATTTTATCACAGTTTTCCTAAAATAATGCAATTTCACCATAAAAATTGAAAAAAATTGCAAGAAATATGTTTTTTCATAGGCATATGAATGAAGCTGAATGATGAAAGGAAGGGAGAAAATTATTTCTTGATGTGGACTAAAGCTGAGTGTAAAACTGTATGGTAATAGATGCATTTTCCATTGTAATCAAATATTGCAACAATATGGTTAAAAGAGGTGCCAATGCTGGCTAGCATCAGAAAGGAAAGACACTTCCTTATTCTTGTCTGATAATTGTGTGCTCAGCAGTCATTTCAGATTGCCATTATTCATCTTATAAATGAAAGATTATATATTAGGCTACTTAATAATGTTTCTTAACAACATAGATTGGGGCACTATGCTACAGGCTGGAAGGTCGTGGGATGAAATCCTGATGAGGTGGATTTTTTATCAATTTACCTAATGCTTCCAGCCGCACTATGGCCCTGGGGTCAACTCAGCCTGTAATAGAAATGAGTACCAGGAATATTCTTGGGGGTAAAGGGCAGCCGGCGCGTAAGGCTGACAACCGTTCCGCCATCTATGAGCCGATTGTGTAGAAAATGTGGGAACCTCAACATCTCACAACCCTATGGCCCTCCATGGCCTGCTACAGGGATACCTTTACTTTTTTAACTACATAGATTATGCCTGCATCAAAATTAAATTTCAGATATTTTTACAGCAGGAAAAAGACCACGATAGAAACTGTATTTCTGAGATACCAGCCAACAGTAATGAAGAGGACCAGTGCTTACCAGTGGAAGTGCAGGTTAAAGAACAACTACTCAGATCAGACAGTAGTGATGATCAAAGGTCAGTAATAAATACACTGTGTCTGTATGATAGGTATCCAAAATAAAGTAATTATATCTCAAGAATTTTTACGCAATAATGGGTCACACCATTACAAAGGGAAACTATCAAAGTTTTTTCTGCCTATATAACTTTTTCAGTAAATTTAGATGTGGGCTCCCTTGGTGGCACGACAAATATTCAGATGATATTCGACCTCATTCCACATTGCTTGAAGCATGTTGTGGTGTTACCATAGCCACAGCGTCCCTTATTTGGGTTTTCAGGTGTTGAAGCTCATTGATCTTAACCTGGTAGACAATGTTCTTCACGTAATTTCACAAGAAAAAATCCACTGGGGTTAAATCTGGTGACCTAGGAGGCCAAGTGATTGGTTCACTTCTGCCGATCCATCTCCCAGCCATCTCTCTGTCCAGGTGATTCCTAACATGGTGGCAGAAATGTGGCAGCGCTTGCACGTAAACTGGGCATAAAAAACTTTCAAAGTTTTCCTTTCCAGTGATATAAACCAGATAAGTGTATGACAGTTAGTTTCTGAGAGATACATTTTTTTTTATTTTTGGATACTTTCTTCCGGACAGTCTGTATACTTGTATTATAATTCAACAAAGTAAATTTGTTTATGTGCATAATTAATTGCCATGAAAATATATTGAGCTGAGGTACAGCTCTTTGCTTTTATAACTTTGTCACTAGGTAAAAGTGAGTGTTCAGCTTCATATGCTAGCCACTTAACCTTGGAGGGGGAGAGGGGTAGTTTCCCATTGCCCATTAGATAAGATTCTCAGGCCAGTCTGTACATGGCGGAAATGAGTAAAATTTCATGCTCTTGCATGGTATCAGACCATGGTTATCCAGTCTCGCTCTTAATCTGCCCTGGCTCTCACCAGTGATGCTTTTGCATATGTATTTTTCTAGATGATGATGCATTCATGTGAGTGTAAACTGAAAGTAGCATATGATAATTACTCCTGTGTGCTAATAAGATGTATTGCCATAGATAACCTAGTCTGTGAATCTAAAAAAAAGAGGTACATATTGTTAGCCCTTATTTATCCTTATAATTTTTCAAAATTTTGTTTATATGGTTTTAATTGATATGTTTTCATTTATGATCATGTGTGGATAATGGATATTGTATATATAATTTCAATGTTTAAGCCCTTATTTATCCTTATAATTTTTCAAAATTTTGTTTATATGGTTTTAATTGATATGTTTTCATTTATGATCATGTGTGGATAATGGATATTGTATATATAATTTCAATGTTTAAAATGCAGGTGTCCTGTCAAAAGCTCTGTTTCACACTCACCCACTTCTTGGCCAGTTCTTCAGACAAACACTGAAGCATATCACACTAGTAAAACTGTTATGCCATTGGAAGAACCTTCTGACAAAGTCAAGAAGAAAAAAACGTTTGACTGTGAAGAATGTGGTGTGACCTATGTTAGAAAAGACAGTTTAGTGTTACATATGAGAATGCACATAGGTATGAAGCCATACCACTGTAGCAAATGCAGCAAGACCTTTACACAAAATAGCGCTCTTGTGAGACACTCCAGAGTTCATATGACAGGAGAGAAGCCATTCACTTGCAGTGTATGTGGGAAGTATCTGGGTGATAATGCTTCCCTCACAAAACATATGAGAATACATACTGGTGAGAGGCCTTTCCAGTGTAACTCATGTGAGAAAAGTTTTGGGAATTCTAATTGTCTTAAGATACACCTGAGGACTCATACAGGGGAAAAGCCTTTTCTTTGTACGTTATGTGGGAAGGCATTTGGTGGTAATAGTTCCTTCATGGTGCACATGAGGAGCCATGGTGGTGAAAAACCATTTCCTTGTAAACTGTGTGGAAAATCGTTTGTTGATCAAAGTACTCGTGCTAGGCATATGAGGATTCACACTGGAGAAAAACCTTTCCTGTGTACTGTATGTGGTAAAAGTTTTAGTCAGAACAGTGCTCTTCTGAGTCACATGAGAATGCATACTGGGGAGAAACCATACCAGTGTACTGTATGTAATGCTAAGTTTGCTCACAAGTGTGGCCTTACTTATCACATGAGAAATCATATGGGTGAAAAACCGTTTCAGTGCTCTGAATGTGGCAAAACATTTCGTGACAGTGGTTCTCTAGTCATACATTCTAGAACTCATAATGGGGAGCGTCCCTACCAGTGCTGTTCATGTGACAAGGCATTCACTCAGAGGTCTCACCTTGAAGCACATAGTCGTCATCACACAGGTGAGAAACCTTTTGGATGTGAACGCTGTGGTAAACGTTACTCGTCAAAACGGAATGAAGCACAGCACCTTTGTGGAGCTGCTTCTGAAGGGGCAGTAGGAATCAGTAACACTAATGATCTTATAATACAACCAATGTTATGACTTACTGCTGATTAGAACAGTGTTAAATGATGAAGTTTTAATACAGCATATTTAAAAACATTTGTGTACTTTATGAGAAGTACCTATTCTTTACTGTTAGTTCCTCGGAACTCTAGCCGTGGTAGAGGGGTCATAGCATCTCTCGTGGGGCTGGGGGGAGCAGTCTTATCAGCTTATGTCAGCATGGGTACTACCAGTTTGGAATGTACTGTCTTGGAGTGTGCTCAGGTGTATAGTACGTTGTGTTGCTTGTTAGTTGGTACCAGTCATAGCGATTGTATTACGTGGTGTTTGTGTCACTATCATGGCACACTGACAGTTGCATGGAAGTAGCCAGGGAAGTAGCTCTGAACATCACCACAGCAAGCTAATGGCTTCGCGTGCTCCACAACAGTGTTTAACTTTCTGCGCGGCTAAAGTTACGAGGCACTAACTATACCTGGGATATGGTCCCTTTCATTATCAGTAACATCCTATGTAGCAGCTAAACCTTTAAAGAGATAATATCACTTTAATATTGTTATGAAAGGTTAATTAATTCCATCCATCCAGTGTGTCTGATCAGTTGCACTGGATGGAATTCATTAACCTTTTATGATAATGTTAGTGTGGCGGACCAGGATGAAACAATCAAACTTTAATACTATATTCATTATCAATACCTGGTCATCCTATATTTTGTTATTTAGTAAAATTTGAAAGAAATAAAAAGAGTTCCCTGTCTTTGATATTCAGACTGCACTGAGTAATTTGTTATCATGCACTATTGTAGAACACGATACTGTTAGCCTAAGTACTTGGCATGGTAATCATAAAACATGTCATAACAATACAGCCATGCCTGTGGTTTTGGTAGAGGAATAATGATATTACCTACTGAAAATTGATAAAAATACATGGTTTCTCAGGAAATGGATGTACCACTCTGTCAGCCATAAAATAGAATCGAGATTCGTCATCAGGGAAATGTTTACAGTGTGCAATAAGTTTTATATAAGTATGTAACTTGTAAGAACTGTTTCCTGTACTGAGGAAGATGATGGTGACCAAATATCATCCATAGAGAAGTGCTTTTCATGACAATATGTAAGTGTAAAGATAAGAAATTAAAGCAATACTTCATCAACTTGTCAGACTCAGCCATCATGAATACTAACACCAATACACAGTAAATTTCATACCTATGGTTCCATGGTAGGAAACAGGACTGACTGAAAGGTTATACATTTTATGTATATTAGCTGACTAAGTATTGAAATCTAACTTGTCAGAAATGTTATCCATTGTTATACTCAGAGAGAGATTNGCAACAATTTGCCTTGGTTGCATGAAAACATAACTACTACTTCCTAGCCTGGGCACAGGCTGAGTCTAAATCAAATACACAATATAAATTATAAAAACAGGTTTAACTAAACTGGTACGAGTCGCCGCCGTACAACAAACCCAATGACGGGCGACCGCGGGCGATCTCGCCGGCCGTGAACCAGCCCAGTACTTGCTGAAACCAAATTTGGACTTCCAGCCGAACAGGAATTTGACAGTCACTCTGGCTGGCTAGGCGCTGCTCCCAAGGGTAGAAAGGAGGGGATNACCACTCTGTCAGCCATAAAATAGAATCGAGATTCATCATCAGGGAAATGTTTACAGTGTGCAATAAGTTTTATATAAGTATGTAACTTGTAAGAACTGTTTCCTGTACTGAGGAAGATGANCTGGAAGCCCATGACGTCATACCGGAGCCACTGCATGGCTCAGCTTGTATGAACTGTTTCCTGTACTGAGGAAGATGGTGGTGACCAAATATCATCCATAGAGAAGTGCTTTTCATGACAATATGTAAGTGTAAAGATAAGAAATTAAAGCAATACTTCATCAACTTGTCAGACTCAGCCATCATGAATACTAACACCAATACACAGTAAATTTCATACCTATGGTTCCATGGTAGGAAACAGGACTGACTGAAAGGTTATACATTTTATGTATATTAGCTGACTAAGTATTGAAATCTAACTTGTCAGAAATGTTGATCCATTGTTATACTGAGAGAGAGATTGAGAATGTGCAGTAATTATATCCTTCTGTATTCCATATGCAGCCTAGAAGTATTAATTATAAATAGGGCTTATTGATTTCACATGGAATTTTTGTTTAATTCATAAACGTTCTTTTTGGACTTGGATTTGATAATGTTTGATATAATATTTTTTGTGCATATTTGTAATAGATCTATATTTGTTAAAATTTACGGTTTAATTTCTTCTCCTTTCTTCACCACTGGTGTTTTCTCTCACCCATTACCTCCATCAATCCTACACTAACCACTCTAAACAATGCCAGAATCTTCCCCAATTTTCCTAATAATTCCTGATATTTTTATTGAAAGCCAACAAGAATATCATTTATTCCTGATATTTTTATGGAAAGGTTTTAATCTTTGTCAGTCACCATATAAATTTGTGACACACAAACTCAGAAAGTACAGAGTATTATGAAATAAACTGTATTTATTATATTTTAAAACTAGAAACTTCAAATAAAAATGTATAATTTAAAAAAAAAGTCTTTAAATAATCGTCTTTATATGTACATCTTATTTTATGTTCCTTTACATTTCATTTTTATATGGTTCTATTTATCTTTTTAAATAATGGAAATAATCATGTAGCTCTAGAACAGAACTGTGACAGCTGTACTGTTGCTTGATATTGTAACATGATATTACTCGTATATCAGCTGGTTGTCACCTGCTTATGTTAATGATGTCAGGTCCCATGTGTGACAGCTGTTTAATGACAGTGTCTCCATTTCTGTTCTAAGAACAGAAACAGACCAGTGATGCAGGTCATGTAAAACATCAGAATATTATAAAGAATGGCTGATTATTGCCCACTTTTTTTGGAGTGTTTCATACTTGATGCTGCAATTACCCAACCAGTGTGGTGCCTTAAATCCTTGCATCAGATGATGCAGTAGCATTGACTGGACTGCTGCCTCTGTTCCAGCACAGTTATAATTCTATTACTCCATTGAACCTCACTTAGCACTGGCTTGTCAGATGGGGTGGTCGCTACAGATGGAAGAGTCACCAGAGTGAATGCATCATGCTATGGAAGTACATAACAGAATTACATGTATAAGACAGTCATAATAAATAAGCAATATAATTATCTCAGCACAGTTTATTTAAAAGAATTGGACAAAGAATAAGCACTTTTGCTAGTAATAATATATTTTAACTTTGTCAGCAATGCAAAAAATTGTATTCTTTCATCACACTTCTTTATAGTGGTTTAAATGTTTCACAAAAATTGCCAGGTATTGAAACTTCATATAAAATCTCATACCCTTTGGAAAATATTTTCCATTTTTGTAAATGTGTGTCTCTAGATAATATGAAATTTATAAAATGTGATATAGTAGTTTGCAGGTAAAGAAAGAAAATGGGATAATGTTCATGAAAGAAAGGTGTTCAAACACTTTGACCCTACAGTCATGAGTCTGTGTTCTACTCGTAACAAGAACTTTATGAAGTGGCAAACTGTAGAGCTGAAAATAATTACACTTTATACTAGGATGCATTCTGTAGTTAATAATGGTACAGAAGTATCTTACTATGCTAAGATAAAATGAACGATACAGAATGTTATAATAAAATGCCATTTAAACAAATATTTCTTTCAGCATAGAGCAAACAGAATTACCTTAATAATTGAGATTATTTATGAAGTTACGAGTACTTATTACATCATTTACAGAGTGACAGATATTTATATTACAAAACATTCACCCTCCCCCAAGTACTCATCAGTAGACCGTAGGTAGGTCTTCACTGATAATCTTCAAGTAATATCAAGAAGAATGATAAAACATGTTAACAAAACGTCACAGTGATAAGTAAATTTTCTTTCCCCCCCTTTTTTTTTCCTGTGGCGCTACAGCCCCAATTTGGGCCTAGGCCTACCTCCATGAAACTCTCCGTTTCACTTCGGTTTACTAGATCTTACACATGCGGTAGGACTCCTTGGGCGAGTGATCAGATCGTCGCAAGGCCTTTAACTGTAGACAAACACAGAAAAACGCACACAAACATCCATGCCCTGGCTACCGTGACCGGCTTCTTTCCTCTTCCTCCATTCATATTAAAAAAATCTTTCAGATCACTGGATGTTAATATCTTTACAATTCTTCAGTTTGCAGTAGAAATGTAGTTATCTGCCTGTCTTATGTCAGTTGTATCAATGATGCAATATATGATATATCTACTACAAATTTAAAGATGTACAGATACACACATGTGCTCTTATACACACTTGCCCCCCCCCACACACACACACACACTCAATAGATATAAGTATGCAGTTATGTACACAATTGTGTAATTTTACATAATGCTGAAAAGGAAAAGTGTTTGATACAGCATAGCATTACACAAGACTAAATTGTCACATCAGTAAGAAGAACAGTGATGCCAATGTTTCTGTTTCACTTCATTTATTGATTGAAAAACTTGGAAACTCACTTAGTGCACACGAAGGATATTGTTTCTAGTTTTGTTCATACAAATCTCTTGAAGTTTAAAGTTACTTAGTTCTTCATCTCTTGTTCAGTACCATACAAAATAAACTTCAGCAATATTATTGCAAAGCACAAAACATTTGCTTGAGTTAATCAATGTGCAGATTTTCACCCATAGCATAGTACATGACCACTTAATGCAAAGTGCACAGCTCCATCGTCCAGACATAAACTCATTTGCCACAACTCATTTTCTGTTGAGCAGTATTTGCATTGTCCATTAATTGATGTGCAGTCTGAGCAGATCCTGAAGAATGTTATCACTTAGAGAATAGGTACACCAAAATTGAAGTGTACAAAACTGCTTTGAAGTCCTGGAGGATATTTTTTTCATTATTTTGTACAGACAATATGAGTGAGACAATGTAATGGGCATCAAATACCAACTGTATAGAAATTTCACAGCAATTAAATTTATGTCAGCTGTTAGAATAAAAGTATTCATGGACTTTTATAGATAAAACTTACATTTTTGTACCTTAGAATTTCATACATTTAGAAACAAGCATTTTTTTGAAGTCCATGTTTCACAATGGAATAAAATGGTTAATATTGTGACATGTTGCACAAAGGAGAACCCCCCCCCACCAGCAGTGACGCGGCGGGGGAGTCAGCGCTCCCCTCCCCCTCCTCCGCACGGTAACATAACGGTGACGCAACAGGATTGTTACGGTAGTAACAGCGGTTACTACCGCTAGCGTTACTAGCAACACAGCGCCAGGCAACAAGGGTGCCTATTACGTGGCCGTTTTCCGTATTGTCCGATCAAGGCTACATAAGGAGCAGCGAAGGCTATTCACAGTTAGTTTACTGAGTCAGTTAGTCCTGGAGCTACCTATGAGTCAGTCCTCGAGCTACCTCCGAGTTAGTTCCGAGTTAGCCAGCAACCAGTCAGTTGTATTCTGGCATTTGGAGTGTACTATTTGTGATACTGCAGATAGCAGTAGTCGTAAATCTGTAATTTGGGTGATTGTAAGTGCGAATGTGAAATAAAATTCGCTATATCAAATACGGCGTGAAGTTATTTGTCGCGTTATACCCCCAATACGCGACAATATTTTTTCAGAAAGAGATGCATCATTTCACATACAATTAATTCAAAATGAAAGTATGAGAGGCAGTACAATTGTAGCAAAGTTTCTTTTGAAGTTAATGATTATGGAATCCAGGGTTCATTGTAAGAGTGCATTGACCATAAGTCGTTAGCACTGGAATGCCAGAAAAAAAGATCTTTTAGTGAGAGATTTCCATAACCTCAGTCAAATGATATCCATTGTTCATATTTAACAATTAAGTGTAAATATGAAGAAAGTCGTCTTCTGCGTCTAGGCGCCGTGTAATCTTCGTTTTGGCCGACGTTCCTCCGAAACGTCGGCCAACGAAGATTACACGGCGCCTAAACCCAGAAGACGACTTTCTTCATAGTCATCGCCGTGAAAACCTCAAAACTTACAAAGTGTAAATATGTTTATATCTGTGTACACATTCTAATAGGGGAGTACAAACACTCATAGCTTACTCATGAGTATTATAATTATCTCATAATTCCCCCAAAGAATTGGTCACTGAATGAAACCTAGACATGTAACTTCCACTTGTTAGTGTCAGATTCTCCAAGGTGATACCAGGGCAGATGTTGCCAAATTTCCAGCTTTAAGAGCTCTGCATCAGCCTCCATACAATTGGGTGAGCAGATGCCACTGTTTCTGGGACAATAATTAATTTCTATGGGGTGGTTCCTTCATCTATCCTGTAACAGGCCGTGAAGGCCCATAGTGTTGTGAGATGTTGAGGGTCCCACATTTTATAGACAATTGGCTCAAAGATGGCAGTAAGGTTGTCAGCCTTATGCGCTGGCCGCACTTTACTCCCCAGGAAAATTATTTAATTAATTCCTGGTATTCATTTCTGTTAGAGGCTGAGTCGACCCAGGGCCATAGTGTGGCTGGAAGGATTAGGTCAATTGAAAAAAAAAACCTCATCAGGACTTGAACCCATGACCTTCCGGCTTGTAGCATAATAGCAAGACAGAAAATGACTGGACTTAGCTCTGGTAGAGAGAATTCTGTGTTGGTAAATTAGACACACTGTGCAATGAGTCTTGCTAGTATGCACTTCCAAAGATACAGCTGTGGGGAGACATAAAAGACCCATGCAGATTTTCAAATGAAAAACAACCGCTTTCTTTCTGTGCTTTTAATTTTTGGTCAGATGTTAAATATTACTTATTTTGCAATTAAAAGTTATTTAGATTCTCCTGAAATATTCTACAAATCAGTCAATTCTAGATGCCACATGTGTTCTTTGGATGTTCTCTTCAGAAACACACCGACTGAAATGTGTTTTGAGTTACATGGAAACTAATGAAACTGAAAGAAGAGAAGACGGAAACATTTTCATTTGCATCCTATAATGGAGCATATTTCTTAATAGGATAAGTAGCTGTATGAACTATACACTTTTAATGGATAAAATTTGACATGAAAAATATGTCATTATGATCAAGAGGATTTAGAAGTTCTTGGAAGCGTTTGATATATTTAAACATACACTTACCAAATAGGTCGTGCTTCAAGTCACCAGCCTAGTGATGCTTCAGTGGGCTTGGGTGCAGCCTCAGAGTCTAGGAACTTTACATAACTAACAGTCACTCTCATCACACAGTACCAATTCAAAGTTTTTTCAGAAGTCCTCTATCAATAACATAAACTGCAGAAACCTTTTCGGTTACTTTGTTTTACAAAAATCAGAACCACTTAGACATGCAATTTAATATTGTTAGGCACAGTATGAAATTTCAGCAAGAAGCAAAAAAGGCATGTGCAAACTGGCATTCAAAAACAGATAATTGAAATGGGAAAATAAACAATATGCTGAAAAATTGTCAGCTCTTCAGTGGAGAAATTCTCAGTGCCTAATTTTATTATGTAATGAATTTGTCTGTGGACAAGTGTTTCGCCTTCTTTGTATTTTGTACAAAATATATTCTATACCTTGTCATTATAACTGGAGCTGTGCTTTAACAAAGTTGCACACATATTTTGCCTGCATTTTATACGTGAGGTAATACTACAATGATGAAATTTATATGTAACTAATTGTTTTATTTTATATTTATTGTTACTTTAATTCAGTTGTGGAAATCTAAGTTTAACAGAATGATATTTATATGCCTTCTTGATCTTCCTGAGTTGTAAATAAATGTGGAACTAAAAAGTTTTAAAATTAATGGGAAGATGTCCATCACGTTTGTTAACTGTCATACTGTTTTACAGATATTACTGGCAGTCATATTTGCTGCCAATCCTATGCAAACTAAATTGGATCTGACACAGTTCCTTAATGATGTAACCCAGTTATCTGGCCACCTGGCAAATTTAAATGGCACCGATTAAGGAAAGGTGTTACATTTCTATTTGAAGAATAGTCCGTCTTGCAATATCACACACATTTTATTGAATTTAAAAAGAATCCAGTCATTAAGAAAATCTGATTTTATAATAAAAGAGTATTATATTTACTGCCATGACGGTTCTGCTTGTACAGATATGCGCTCCCCCCCCCCAGAGAGAGAGAGAGAGAGAGAGAGAGAGAGTGTGTGTGTGTGTTTATAAATCGATTTGTTTCTTAAGCAGCTTTGTTTCAATATTATGTATTACTTCTGTTTTATTCTCTGAGGTTTGTTACATCACTGTTTCGAGAAATTTTGCAGAAACCCCTTAAATTTTATTGGTAACAGAAACTTATGTTTGAAGGAAAAAGATCCAGCAGTGCAATCAGAAAAGATATGAAAGAAAAAACAATGGCAAAAGAAAAGTGTATCACTTGCAACAAGGACATTAATCTCTTTATGTGACACTGTGGAAACTGTTTGACAATAACAATATCCTAATAATAACTATTTTATGTAGATCACAGTCTTCTGGAATGTGACACCATGTAGTTTGGTAGATAGGTACTAATATTTCAGAGGAACCTGCCACCTGCATCTTCAGGTTAAGAGAGTAAATACTGTGGATTATTCCTGTACCCTGCAGACAGAAACAGTCAGTTCACTGGAAACACTGGTACCCTTGTACTAAACTACATGGCTTCTGATCTCAGAAGACTGTAACCTTGATATGTTATTGTCTGACCTGTTCTGAACTGTGAAACGTGATAGGACTTTTTCAGGGGGAGACTGGTCCATTGCAAGGTCTCTACACACACAGGACAATATAGCACAGAAAACTGTAGACTCACATAAATCCTTCTCCTTAATGAAATTCACATTTGTAACTTTAGTGTGTAAACACATCAGGATGTATATATCTCAGGTATATTGTGATCCCCTTTACCGTTACTTCATTTTGTATTTAGGAACACTGCTTTACAAATTACAATCACAGTTATTGAAAATGTTAACAAAATAATATTGAAACTTTCTATAACTAATTATATGAAAAGAAGCAATATGAAAGTAGATGTATATAATTTCACATTTTTAACCAGCTTTTAATAAGCAATTGAATTATCAAATAACATAAGTGTTATTATTAATTGCAGGCTTTTGTTAAATGTTATGATGAAAATCTGGACCAATCAAGAAAATATTTCCACAAATATATTCAACTATATACTAATATTCTTCTATCTATAAAATATATCACTGCATTCATGAGGCCAATATTTTATTCCACAGAGAATCAGACCCTTTTTTCACCAACAACTGAACCACATTTTATCTCATAGTGGTAATACATTTTGTGACAGCCTAACAAATGGAAATGGATCAGTTATGTAAGCAGATTATAGTATATGGAAGTCAGAACTTATGTGTGTTATGATGTCACTCCTTTGTGTGAGTACTGTCTTTAATTCTACTATCCTACTGTTGAAACTGTAGCTGTAAGTGCAAGACTATGTACTCATTTATAATCAGTGGTGTGCCACGCATGGAAGCAAGGGAAGCATTGCTTCCATAGTTAAGAAAAGGAATGAAAGGAAGTCATATATAAATAAATCAATTCGAATATTGTCATTTAGCGCGTGTTCCTGCTCAAGGCCACATGCCTCCTCCTTCTCCCTAACCCTGCTTGGTGGGATGGACCAAGTTTCGTTTTGTTAATCTTCGTAATACTTTGTCCAATCCGAAGGAGCCAAGGGAAGCAAATTTCAGTTTGCTGGCTAGGCCAGCAAAGGAATGTGTTATTTCGATGGTTATGTGAAAATTAACTGTTTATGTGTGATTTCAGTCTTGATGGGTATTATAGGTAACATTTAGTGTTATTAAAATATTGTAAGTGCATATTTATATGGCATAAGATTGTATTTGTGATCGTATTTTGACGCATCAGAAGGAAGTTGTCCGCGTTTAAGGGAAGCAAATCTGATATTGCGGTAAGATGGGCAGGGGTGTGAATAGACTACACACACAGGCAACAGCTAAAATGAATGCTGGTAGACAACACGACTGCAACTGTGCAATCGAAAGCCTTTTAAAATGGGGGTTGAATAGCAGAGCATTTTCTGAAAAGAAAATAATTTTAGAAAGAGGCCGACCGACAAGCAAGTTGCCAGAACTTAAAGCACAAACCAAATTATGTGTGAGAGAATTTAATTTGGAACAGTATTCTAAAACAGAGTGGTTATCCGGTTGCTGTAATATAGGAAAATTGTTTTGTTGGCCATGCCTATTGTTTCTCAATGAAAAAAATATATGGAACAAGACTTGGTTTGGTGATATCAACAACCTTAATAAAGCATTGAAACAGCATGAGAATTCTCAGGCTCACATAATTTTAACAATGCAACTTGTTATGTTCAGTAAATCTCGAACTGACTGTCAACTTGACAGTCAAAAGCGCCTGTCGATATTACATAGAGAAATAATGAAACACTTGATTGATATCTTCTGCCATTTAGGAAACTGGCAACTTGGCCTCCGTGGTCTTGATGAAAGCATGGATTCTATTGACCAAGGTAATTATGTGGAACTAGTTCATTTGTTGAGGAAATATGATCATAAACTCAATGTTCACCTTGAGAACAGTACAGAATTTACAGGTTCATCGAACAGAATACAAAACGACCTTATTGACTCAATAAGTGATGTAAAATTTGGTGAGTTGATTACTATCAGTTCATTTATTAGATAGTACTGCTTCCCTTACCAAAAATAGTACCGCACGCCACTGTTTATAATATTGTATTTAAGCATATTGTTGCATTAATATATTCTGCACAGACTATACTATTTCTGTTCACATTGCAACTTATTTATTTTCTCCTTCTTTACACATTCACAACATGTTTTGGCCATATATGGCCATCATCAGGTGTTCTTTTGCCAGAAACTGTTTCACTGTATGGTATATCACACTTCTTCTATCACATATGAATGCATTGTGTCCTAATTTAAAGTAATGGACTCCATTAAAATAAAAAATTCAACAAAGTCTTGTTAAAATTTAGTTAAAATATTTCAATATTTTGCTTGGGGGCTGTCAACTCTTTATCCAAACTCCATTATGTAGATTTTGTTTGTTTGGATTACTTGTTCAGCCACATGAGTGCTTGTGTGTATGTATCTCTCAGAATATTGATGTAGTTATCATGTATGCCCCCTGCCTGTAGACAGGCAGGTTAAGAAGTCTGAGGGCAAGGGGCATGCATGATAACTAATCAATATTCTGAGAGCTCTCTTAGCTGTGTACATCTGTTGTTCCTATAGGGAACACAATGCAACACAAGAAGCACACAGCTAAGAGAGTGGCACACCCAATAGGCTAGAAACGGCCACAATACAAAAGATACATAGAAGGAAAACATCCTATGTCATCAAAATTAATGATGATAACGATTTGCTGTAGGAGTTCTATTTGACCAAGTGCACGGTGCAATAGACTCCTTAAAAAATGTGTTGCCTGAAGATGGCCCTGCGCGGCTGTAACAAGTAGTATAAACACTGAATGTACATATATTTTAATAATATTTTAAATATTTAACAAACATTTTAGTTANATTTAGAACTTTTAGGTGGGTTTCGATATTTTTACTTAGTTATTCTCATCTATACTATTTCATAAATCTCCCCTCACTTTAAACTTTATTCATGAATGAAATAAATTCTCCCAACCTGTTCTAAATATGACCCTGGACATATTACTAATAAGTAACAAATCAGTCAGATTTTAGCATGAAAAGTTTTTATATAAGATTTGAGGCTTTCACGGCGGTGACTATGAAGAAAGCAGTCTTCTGGGATTTGGCACCGTGTATATGTGGTGTTAACCGACGTTTCGGAGGAAGGCGATACGTTCCTCCGAAACGTCGGTTAACACCACATATACACGGTGCCAAATCCCAGAAGACTGCTTTCTTCATAGTCACCGCCGTGAAAGCCTCAAATCTTATATAAAAACTTTTCATGCTAAAATCTGACTGATTTGTTACTTATTAGTAATATGTCCAGGGTCATATTTAGAACAGGTTGGGAGAATTTATTTCATTCATGAATAAAGTTTAAAGTGAGGGGAGATTTATGAAATAGTATAGATGAGAATAATTCAGTAAAAATATCGAAACCCACCTAAAAGTTCTAAATAAACTCCAGGAAGAGGAACCCAAAGCCTCTAATTTGTGTGTGGTGCTCTAAGATGAATGCAGCACTGCAGTGCCATAGAAAAAAAATGTTTTGACAGATCTAGCTACAAAGCATGTACGTATCTGTTCTTAAGTTTTCATTATGTTGCACGTTTCATAGAAACATTTATATTATGCCATATGATGACAAACATTTGTTTCACATTCATTTTCACTAATGGAGACTGCATTAAGCATTTCAGTATCTTTCCCTCTAAAACCTAGATGTGGCCTTGAATATATCTGTCACTCTTACATGACTGCTCTAAATATGTAAGGTACTGGATATTATTACAACATACAATTCTGCATACTGAGTGCACTGTTTATATATGCATTAAAATGAGACTTACTTTCCTTATAAATTATGGTCACAAAGGATACTGACAGTTCAAACTGGCCCTCTCTGTTTGGTGTACTAGAATATCATCTCATGATAAGAACATTTTGGCACCATGAAAAAATCACAAATTGAACACTGAACCGAGAAGAGTGTCTAGAAGCACAAGACCATACTTAATTTATTTATGAATTATGAAGAATATGTAAAAGACGTTAATTTGAACCAGTTTGAGCAGTACACGTTCCTTATGCTGGAAAGAATGCAGCATGGATATATCAATCTTACAGCCTTGCACAGCCAATTTCATATATTTTTAGATGCTGTAAGGGCAATGTAATGAGTTTTGCAATGATTTGAAAGATTTCTATGTAATTGGTATATGCGAGGGTTGGAACTTTAATAGTGGCAACTATTTATTTACAACTGATACAAAATAGATGCATGTTTAAAAGTTTTACTGTCCTTCAGTGTAGTCACCAGCATTGTGTACAACCTGTTGCCAGCGATGTGGAAGTCATAGGATACCTTTAGCAGTGCCTGTTATGTTGATAGTTCGAATGTAGCGGTCTACTGCCTGAAGAATCTCTGGAACAGTTCTGAAGCGAATGCCACAAAGTGGTTCCTTCATCTTAGGAATCAAGTTGGAGTCACAAGGGCTTAAGTCCGGGGAGTGTGGTAGATGGTACAGCACTTCCCAGCCCCACTGATCAAACAAATCAGCTACAACTTGCGCTGCATGCGGCCGAGCATTGCCCTACAAATGATGGATGTTTTCTGCAGAAAGTATCGCCGTTTCTTTCTCAAAGCTGTTCGCAGGTTGTGTTCCAAAAATGAACAGTAATACTGCGCATTCACGGTCTGCTGTCGGGGAACGGTATGCGTTAGGATAACATCATCACAGTTGTACACGAGAATCACCATAACTTTCACATTGCTGGGGTTCTGACAAACTTTTGATTTTCGTGGTGACCTGTAATGACGCCATTCGTTCGATTGGCGTTTCATTTGTGGCCCATACGATTTGGCCCATGTCGCATCCAGCATGTTGATATGGCGTAAGACAGCCTCTCCTTCGCACTCATAGCGCTCCAAGAAGACCTTGATGACACTGTCGTGCTGTATGGCCTCTGGCACATTCAATCTTTATCCAACTCGGTTGTTCCTGTTTTGAAAACATCGTGACAACACTACATTAGACCGCCAGCTAACACGAGGCTCTGTTCTTCTCATCACTGCGCATGCCCGTGATGTGGGAAGGGAGAGTCCATTTGCTCTGAGGTAAGGTAGGTATGTAACTAACGCGTGGTATAAGCGACATTATTTGGTTCCGTTGCATGGCGTCTCTACAGCAGTGTTGCACTGTTAAAGTTCGAACCCTTGTACCATGTTCCTTACATAACTAACCTTGTCCTCCCTGCCCTTGAATAATTGTGGCGAACATCCATGCCGCATTGTAGAACAAGATGCAAGCCACTTCTAATATCAAATTACTTGGAACATTTTTCAGGCACTTTTTCAGCAATGTCTGTGGCTACATAGAAGAATGATATTAGTTACTTATGTTTGAAAATGAGTTACAATATTCTTCTAGGCAGTCTCAAAATTCTTAATATATTTGCCTTGATATCTCAAATAGAAATGAAGTTATATTTCAGCTTACTTCTGTAATTGGTTGTCATTTATTTTAGGATGCAGGATTTGTAGCTCTGACACAGAATGCTTGAATGTTTAAAATCAAGCAAAAGTTTTGTTCAACACATGATTCAACATATCTGGAAGTAACATGATAACGACTGATTATGTAAGATGTCCAAAGAAGTTTGAACTGAAAGAAACAGCAGTAGTTCAGGGATGCTGGAAACTATGTACCTTACCTTGGTGCGCACTCTTACACATCAAGCTTGAACTCCTTGAACAGACAAATTGAAATTTTATATTGGGAAATAATAATGATATTCATATTTGCAAGTAATATTAGGTATGAAATCAGTCATGAAACATATATAAGATTTAAGAATGTTTCAATTTATGCTCTAGAACTCTAACCATTATGTCTCTGCATGTTTTAAGCTGTGTGATATTTTAGTAAAAGAGGCAATAACATGAAATTTGGCCACTTTGTTCTAAGTAATTAGTTCTTACTTTTCAATTTATCAAAGAGCAATTTACACATAAGAAAATATGTAAGAATTATCAGTGTTTTAACACTGTTAATTACTTCTGAACCACATTTATTACATACTTAAAAATTCGCTGTTTTATTCTGGGAATCTTTGTCAGGTCTCAATTCTTTCTACAAGTTTCTTAACACACTGAAGTTTTTGTGCAGAAATCGAAAATATCAGATTTTATACACATTTATGTGACAGCAAAATCACTTTTTCAATATTGCTATCCAATGTGTGTTGCATTTTGGAATGGATTTAGTTATTCTTTACTTATTTTAATGACTTTTTCATGTTGACAAGGTTTAAGTTGCAGTGAACTTCAGTGGTTTCAATATATTATTAAGTCTGTAATTCCAGTGATCAGCATCTAGCAGGGAACCTCACTAGAATTATTGAAAAGAGAAAGCAAGTGAACCATGACACAGTTCAGTAGTTATATCACTTTATAGACAATATTTTCCATGAAAGTTTCTTTGTTATCTACCCAAATACTACAGAGTAGATGTAGTGTGAAGAGTCTTGGTAGCCGTGGTCTTGAGGTCAGATACAGAGGATTGGGTTCTTCTCCTGTGTTGAAGTTATGAAAGGTAGTATGACCAATACAAGAGGTTAAAGACAGCGAATATAAGAGGAAAGCAGAATCGGGAGAGCTCATCAATTCGGCGCGCTCTCACCTTATATTTGGTGAGTGTCTCACGACCTGGACACATGTTATGAGGTACCCTTGATTCACATCCAAGCACAGAATCATCTGTTGTTGCACACTTCTTCTGTAATGGAACAAGAAGGTTATTATTAGTATTGATTCTCATTGTTGTCATCTTCAATATCTCCTTTATCATCTTCGTCGCCGCCCCCGCCCCCACCCCCACCACCGTCACCATTTACAATATTTTGTTTTCTTTGGGAAGCAACTTACAGTTTCATCTAAGCACTGAACTAGAAATCCAGCGTTCCCTTTCACAGTAGGGCTATTTTGTATTTGCTGCATCATTCATGCATATTCTGTACGTGTGCATTAATTTATGTTGACTTTGACTTACCGTTATAAAAATTGATTTAAAATCCTTACTTAGTCCAAGTTTAAATTAAACGTTTCATACAATGCCTATCATAGCTTCCACAGACTGTGTTAAGTATACACAGATATCTCTTTAAATATTTTCAGGGTCATACAAGTTTCAGATACATTGTAAAACTCAAGAAATTAAATGTGTAATGTTGATGCATCTTTTATAGTTTTGTGTATTGTTTTAAAATGATAAGAAGTATGTACAGTTTACATATATGAGGGGGACCCAAAAATAACCGGAAACGACCTGTTGCGCGCGCATGCTTTGTAGTTACGAGTTGTGCTGCTAGGTGGTGTTAGCTGGGGGTCTCCCGCGACTGTTAGTNTTTGCCGCGACTTGAAGAGTGAAGTGCAGTTTTCCCTAACAGAAAGCAAAATTTCACGCACACTCTTTGTTCCTTCTGGTCGGCCATCTCACTAATCGCCAAAGGGTTGAAACAGGAACGCACACAACAGAGCACCACAGACAAACCACTTAACTCAGACTGACGCCAGCTCACTAACAGTCGCGGGAGACCCCCAGCTAACACCACGTAGCAGCACAACTCGTAACTACAAAGCATGCGCGCGCAAGAGGTCGTTTCCTGTTATTTTTGGGTCCCCCTTCGTATATCCTTAACTACAAATGAAACTTGTTTTGATAAAGTCATATAGGATGAGGATAAAAATTCTTAAAATTGTTTTATGTTTGACTGATGTAATAGATATTAATATTTTAAGTTATCTAAAGTAAATCTAAAGAGTTAATTCTATGTCAAAAAGTAGAAGGTCACGATTTCTTTGACAGAGTATGTATATACTATCAGTGTGAAGAAACCTATTTTGTGAGTCTGTAGGTTCTTCAGTGCTATTTAAAAAAGGGAGCAGTTTTCACCAAACACCCACAAGTTTTGGTATATAAATGAATTTCTTTTGCTTTTAAAATTGACAACAATGAAATGCGGTCTTTGTCGGTATAAATTGTGGGATGTAACAGTTACTTAAGTATGCAGAACAGACAAGTTTTAGCGTATGAAGTACATGTCATAAAAGGAATAGTTTCTGCATGAAGTAAGTTATTACCATTGTAACAGCAACAGCCAAATCAGGCTCTTCTGAGCTCTGAGCCACTGCTTTCCCATTGACAGCTTCTGGTGACTTTTTCTTTCCATCCAATATCTCAACTGACTGCTTGCGCCACATGTAATTCACGAATGTAAATTCCAGAAGTGCAGAGAAAACAAATGCTGGAAAAACATATACATTCCAATAAAAATGAGTTTCTAAAATGTAGCATATTATCACTAGTATGTGTCACTATAGACAGGGGTTTTGATTGGAGATTGGTTTTATTGACCACTTATACACACTATTCGTGATCACAATTATGGTGACGTTGCTAATTTCCACACTTCTCAAATCACATGTTAAATATTTTCAGTCTGCCATGTCATCACCAGTACTTGCCTGATAATGGTTCAAACAATGGCCGTTCCTTTGCTTCTGTGCTCAAGTCCTCTCTGAATGGAGGCTCCCTTCCAACTGAACTAACTTGAGTTTTAGTCTGAGTCTTATAATGACCGACGGTCAGTTGGCCAGTCTCTCTTAGAATGAAACACCCACCTGGATCTTACAACCAGATTCTTATTACTATCAGACAGTTCCGGGTTTGTTGATGTGGGGCGCTCTCTCTGACTAGAGGACAGGTCTGTCTTTTACAATTGCTGCTGGTCCCTGCCGCCATAGTCACTCTCGTGTCCAAGTCCCTTCGGACTCGTCACCATATTTTACACTCTCAGATTCGAGACTTCCCTTTTCGTCGCCTCCTACGACTCACAGGGTTACAGTGGAGGAAAACAGAGCTCTTCTATTGTTGCTAAATTGTTTCTACGGGAATGTGTTTTGTTTGTGAAGGCGTTACCCAGTAACGGTTCTGGTATATTTGCTTATCTCGCGATCGTAACCTAGTAACATGTTGTTTCGAGGTCGTTACCAGGTAACGGCTCTACACGCTACAGCATGTTCGCTATATAACCGACTAAGCATGTTTGATCAATATTTCGGCATTTACTTAGTACTCAGGGGAAATTTGCCTGATAAATTGGTTTTCAGGAAAGGGAGGGAATGAATGAAGGAAGAACTGATTATTCATAGTTTTTACTTCTTCCTTCAGAAACATTCTAAGATAACAGATAGAAATTGGTCATATTGGCTTCCTTGCATATTCCTAGAAAGACAAAATTCACAATAATTTTACAATGTGTCTTTCTGTTTCCCTGTAGTTTCCACAGAGTTCCTAGTTAGGAGAAGGAATATAACCAATAGACGATTCAAAGAAGGAAAGAGATTAATTAATTTTAGGAGTCAGCCGAGACTGAGTTCTTTGAAACTGTGGCCTTAAATTTGATTATTGTACCAGGTGCAGATGATATATAAGTATGGAGCATTGGTGTAATGATAACTGCAAAGTACAAACCAAAGAGCTAAGAAGAAACCCGCTTCTTTGCCACTTTATTCACCACAAATCCTATTTTTTTTATTGCTAGTGGGGTAGGACTAAGTCCCTTGTACTGCGGCCACTACTGGCCTATTGTACCAGCCCCAGATGATAGGCGAGGGTGATTGTGGAGCAATTGGTGGAATGAAGATTGGCAAGGGAAACCGAAGTACTCGGAGAAAACCTGCCCCAGCGCCATTTTGTCCACCACAAATCCCACTTGACCAGACCCGGGATCGAACCCGGGCCACCGCAGTGGGAAGCCAGCGACTAACCGCTTGAGCTGTGGCGCGGCCATCCACAAATTCTATACAGACTTCATTGCGATTAAACTCGAGTCTCAGTGGTGAAAAGGCAGCGACTAACTCCCTGAGCCATGACATAAACTTCTAGAACAGTTACATTTTAGTATCATAACAAAACAAAGTACATTTCTAAACTTCCATCTCACAACTCAACTGTGCAGGTACCCATCCATACATGAACACTTCTGTTTCACAAGTCACCTGTTCAGGTACCCATCCATACATCAATACTTCTGTTTCACAACTCACCTGTGCAGGTACCCATCCATACATCAACACTTCTGTTTCACAACTCACCTGTTCAGGTACCCATCCATACATCAACACTTCTGTTTCACAACTCACCTGTTCAGGTACCCATTCATACATCAACGCTTCTCTTTCACAATTCACCTGTGCAGGTACCCATCCATACATCAATACTTCTGTTTCACAACTCACCTGTGCAGGTACCCATCCATACATCAATGGCCTTCACATAGCTGACCTGGGGTAATCCACTCTGGATCCCTAAAACAGGAACACTTAATTGATGGCTAAGCTCTGAATTTCGATATATTATTCATTTTCACACTTCCTGAAACAGTTCACTGCCCTCCAGAATATAATAATTGTAAATATGTTGTCTTTCAAAGTGCAATGAAATCATATGTTATAAACCAGCTATACTTGCATCAATTAGCGACAAACTATGAAATATGATATTATAAGGTAGTGGCAGGGGTAATGGTTGTGTCAACAGCAGCAGCAGCAGCAGTAATAGTAGCAGGTGTTGCAGTAGAAGTAGCATAGTAACAACAACAGTAGCAGTGGCAGTATTAGTAGAGGTCATGCCTGCGGTCATCATCATCATCATCATCATATTTATTTTACATTTCAAATATGTGTATAGGGAAACTAACAATACATCATGTAAAAGACAGTTGTATGCAGAAGCAACATTTGAAAATCTGTTACACAGTAATTTGTAATAATGTGACATAACGCCTGAAAGCTGGAATAGTGGAGCCAGAGCTAGACGTCTGTTTATGAGCAACGACTAAGTAAAAAGTAAGTTTCCGTTACAGCGGCTAGCTGTAACACATGTCCGTGGCAACGAATATCTTGGTATAAATCAAGGTGTTGCCCGGAGATTGGCACACATTTTCATGGCAACAGATAAAACAGAATAACAGAGTACAATCAGCCTTTCTACTTGGTGGCCCGAGATTCAGTTAGAGAATTCGAGAGATTAGAGACTCTTCGACATCATCGTTCAAGGATTGAAGTGTTACCGAGCAACGACTAAGCCAGCAAACGTTGAGTTCTAACTACAGTAATCTTTAGAGTGTTATAATTAATTGAAATTACGACTTTTGAGTATCCAGTAAATCTATCCACCAATCCAAACCCCGTCTACAAGTCACTAGTACACGTGGCAATATGATTTGGGCCAACACAATTGTAAGCAGGATGTTCCTCACACTCTTCAGTGGTTTCCAAGGATAGTAGAAAGAAGCATAATAGTGATTCAGAAAAGACAAAAACAATTACAGACAGAGCCACTGCATGCAATTCGTTCTGCATTTCCCTAGATACGTTATTATCCAGTCAGAGCCACTGCATGTAATTCGTTCTGCATTTCCCTAGATACTTTATTATCCAGACAGAGCCACTGCATGTAATTCGTTCTACATTTCTCTAGATACTTTATTATCCAGACTTAATCTAGAATGCGCCATTCATTTTCATGGTTTGATGTTTGGGCAACATTCCGTACAAAAGACAATAATTATTTCGGTTCAGAACACAAGAGCAGAATACATTTATTGATAACAATTAAATCATTAAATTCAGCAAAATCACGGCTAGTGATATTCTGCTCATTGCAAAGTCTGTGCGCTCTGAAGTGTGTGATGACAGGTTCAAATTCAGTTAATGGCATGGCTATGTTAGAATATTTATATGTTATTAACTATCAGGAAGGGCTGTTCTCACATCAAAAGAAGACTTATTTTAAAATATACTGGATGAAACAAATCCATAAACCATTAACTTGGAGGTAGAAGAGGATACGTTAAGATAAAAATGTATATTGTTATAGGCCATTACAATTTTTGGACTGTTGAATATGCGATACAATTTTCAGATTTTGGAGGAGCAGTTCAGCCTTTAATAGTCTAACATCACTTCCTTAATTTAAATATATCTCCTGGTGTAGGGGGCACACGGTAGCCTATTTGGTTGAGGCACTATGCTACAAGCAGGAAGGTAGCGGGTTCAAGTCATTGAATTTTTTTCAATTGACCTAATCCTTTCAGCCGCACTATGGCCCTGGGGACGACTCAGCCTCTAACAGAAATGAGTACCAGGAATTAATTAAATAATTTTCCTGGGGAGTAAAGCGCGGCCGGCGCGTAAGACTGACAATATTTCCGCCATCTTTCAGCCGATTGTCTAGATAATGTGGGACCCTCAACGGCTCAAAACCCCATGGGCCTTCACGGCCTGTTACAGGGGTAGCTTACTTTTTGCCCTTTTATAGAAAAGAAGCAAGCAATTACACATATATTGCATATGTAGCTAAAGAGCCTCTCTCCCCTTACCCATGCGGCAACTTCTCCGACTTCTGTGTTTTGCATGTTGTCTAATTGACTCTAGACAGGCGTACCCACAAAACGACGATGTTCTTCTGTATTGAATTTCCGTTTTGCATGATGGACATTTTATTTGTAAGGCTTCTTTGATTAGCTTTCCAGAGAAAAGTAAAATCTGATATTTTGCAGTATGAGAGAAAAATCTGATGTGTTTACAGGTTCCTATTTCAACTGCCTCAAGAATACCCGTGTTGTCAATCTGTACGGCATTGTGAAAGGTGTCGTTTGATACGTGTTACTTATCAAGATAGTAGGCAGAGACATTATGTAATTATGTGTCTAACGTAATTATCATTTTCACACCAATACTGTGACTTTCTTAACTAGTCAACTAATGTACCAAATAAACTAAGAAACGACCATTTGTCTGATCAGATTCTAAAGGGTTCTGGCTATGGTGTGGTTGAGGTTAGCTCTATATAAGAGACCCAGCTGAGTAGGCATCTTCCCCACCTCACCTGAGGACGGAAACAGATTAGTTTCCGAAATATCATGCTTTCTAGTTTCTAGAATATCGGATGATGGAAAAACTCCCAAAACCCAATAATACTGAGAAGTATCTCTCTTAACTAATTACAGTATACGTCCTCTTGCCGGTCACGGTAGCCGAGCGGTCTAAGGCATGCACTGTCTTCGCTCGCTCGGAATCCGGGATCGTGGGTTCGAATCCCACTCAGGGCATGGATGTTTGTGTACGTTTTTCTACGTTTGTCTACAGGTAGAGGCCTTGCGACGAGCTGATCACTCGCCCAAGGAGTCCTACCATATGTGTAAGATCTAGAAAAACCGAAGTGAACGGAGTTCATGGAGGTAGGCCTAGGACCACTGGGGCTGTAGTGCCAAGGAGGAAAAAAATACGTCCTCATATCCATGCTAACGAAGAGGAAAAGATACAGGGATAACAAGAAACAGGATATTCGAAGTTTTGGGTACGATCAGGGACCATGGTTGTTGCTGAATATAGAAATTTGGAAATTTACGCATAGCTTCAAGTTTGTTCAATTATCTCACTAGCCACAGGTCTTACGGAAAATATGTAGTGAACATAAGATGAGTGATTTACATTCTTTTATAACTTATAATGTGCCACATTATGAGTCCTGTTGTGCTAATATCATTGCACTTTGTACTTACATGTGACCGCCTCTGTGGTCTAGTGATCAGAGTTCCTGGCTACATATACAGAGGTCCCGGGTTCGCTTCCCAGCGCTACCACATTTTCTGAAAAGTAGTGGGTTTGGAACGGAGTCCACTCAGCCTAGTGAGGCTAACTGAGGAGCTATTTCAATGAAATAGCGGCTCCGGTCTAGAAAACCGAGATTAACGGCCGTATGGATCCGTTGCGCTGACCATGCAACACCCTCTGTCCGCTAAAGTTGGCACTAACTTCGCCGACAGTCGGTGGTCGCTCGGTCGGTATAGTTATCTTGCGGACTACAGGCCACGGAGTTTTTTGTGCCTACATGTATGTAACTATAATCTCGAATGCAAATTTACAACTTACATTTGAAAATTTTTCACTTTGATAAATACTTAGTTAACAACGGAAAGAAGCTCTTGTTTGTATTAATATTAAGTGGTTTAATGAAGTTAAAATTGAAACGGTTTAACAATTATTCATGAAACTCTTCTGTACCAAGTTACACGAATACCTGACTAGTGATTCTTGAGTTATTTCCCGAATACAAATGGATATGTGGCAGCGCTAAGCACACTTAACAGGCACTGTATGTGGTTTGGAATTATCCTGAAATTGCACGGGTAAGTCACAAACTGGATAAACTGCACGTGGATAATTGAAAGTACACCGTAACGCCCGTAACTCTTCTCTAACAGAACAAGGAAGTCAAATACTGCTAACAACAGATTTTTCTGAGTAATTTCACATCATTTTATAGCCTCTTTCTCTAAGATCCATGTTAATATTATATTCTCAAATCCTTTTCTTTCATATGGCTGCCCACCAGTAAGTATTGTCGTGAGAGTCATTAATACACTGATAAAACGCAAGAGAGAGGAAACAGAAATCCATGCATGGTTAATCTCAGTAGTAGATGAAGGTGAGACGCTTGTACATCCATGCTTCTTTAATATCTGGGTGAAAGGATGCTGGAAACCATTATTTGTTGTCATGTTGGGTGGTCGTGCAGCTAGCCAAGAAGTTGTGGTACCTCTGAGATAAAATTCCAATCAACCACAATAAAAAATATTCGCTTCTATTTTTTATTTCTTTATTCTATGCATACCGTCGTGTATATTAAGGTTTTAGTACGGTCACGCAATAACGTTTTGATTACTGTAAAATAAAATGATTGGTATTAAGTGTCACCGCTAATATAATAAACGGACTGAATTACTGGTTTTATTTATTATCAATTGTGTTATTAACAATGATCAAAAGTTGTTGTGTGACGATACTAGGGCCTTAATATCCACTCCACTGACTGAACTATATATATACCTCATCAGATATAAAAGTACAGCCCATTTTAACATTCATTGTATAATCACTTGATCATTATTAGAACGACCGTCTCTGTGGTCTAGTGGTCAGATTTCCTGGCTACAGATCCAAAGGTCCCGTGTTCGATTCTCGAAGTCACCAGATTTTCTGAGAAGTAGTGGGTCTGGAAAGGATAATTGAGGAGCTATTTCAAGGAAATGGCAGCTCCGGTCTAGAAAACCGAAATTAACGGCCTTGGGGATCCGTTGCCCTGAACACGTGACACCTTCTATCCGCAAAAGTTGGCACTAATATCGCCGACAAGCGGCGGTCTGCCGGTCGATATAGTTCGCCTGCGGACTACAGGCCACATAGTTTGATTGTTTTTCATTATTGTAAGAAAACTATACGTACTTCATAAAGTTCTCATTATCTCGCACTTAATCTTCCGCACATCAAAATATTTTCCTATTACATCATTTTGGGGCACGCGGTAGCGTAGTGGTTGAGGAGCTATGCTACAAGCCGGAAGGTCGTGGTTTCAAGTCCCGATGAGGTCATTGGATTTTTTCAGTTGACCTAATCCTTCCAGCCGCACTAGGCCCTGGGGTTTACTCAGCCTATAACAGAAATGACTACCAGGAATCTTCCTGGGGGTAAAGGGCGGTCGGCGCGTAATGCTGACAACCTTACCGCCATCTTTGAGCCGATTGTCTAGATAATGTGGGAGCCTCAACGTCTCACAACCCTATGGGCCTCCACGGCCTGTTACAGAGATAGCTTTACTTTTTATTACATTAGTTTTAAATACCTAGAGTTATTTTCCTTCGTTTACAGAAAATGAAACCACATCTCAAAACATAAAAGATGAACCATAGTGTGGGATTGTCGATGCTTGAAAAGACACCCGGTTATTAAACTTCTGTACAAATATTATTTGTTGCTATAATCAGGACACGGACGCGCTTCAGTCTACTGTGCCTTCGTTAATCGTTGCATAGTAGCACTTCGGACGATGGATGATTTTCAGCTGGTTCATTTCGCAGCTGAACTCTGAGCCTTCTCCCGAATGAATGAATCAGTGGAGTCTTGAGTCTGAGTCTTATGTTACGACCGACGGTCAGCCAGCTTGTCTGTCTTGGAATAGAGCACCCACCTGGTGCTTACGACCAGACTTTGATATTGTCAGACAGTTGCGGGTTTGTTGATGTGGGGCGCTCTCTCTGACCAGAGGACGGGCCTGTCTTTTGTCAGCGCCATTGTCTGCAGTAGTAAGTCATTTGTCATAATGTGAAGGTTATTTACATTTTACACGTTAAACATGTTAATAAATACATATAAATTATATACAGGTCCTCTGTAAGTCCAGGCTCAGTACAGCATATTATGCCCTATTTCTAGTAGCTTCCGCTACAACGGCAGCCTAGTCACTTGAAGGGTCTTATGTTTGACCGTAGCCAAGTTTAAGCCTCTTGCACTTTTCTATGTTGGGCTTCACCTTGTCCAATATTGCGAACATTTTCGTTATCATAATTTTTGTATGACTTATTCTTGTTGCCTGCATAAATTTGTTTCATAATCATATACATACGTGTAATTCGCGAACCGGCGTGCGTCTTGGAAAATTGCCAGTGGTGCGGAGAACCTTGTTTTACAGGCGCTGCAATTTCTTTAGATGAGTGTCTGCCTCAAATTCCCAGGCGGGATTAGCATAAGTCATTACAGATCTAATGAGAGCTTTGAGGAGGGTTAATTTAATATCAGCTCCTCAATCGATCACTTTTGAATAGGGAATACACTCTAAAAATGTTCTGAAGACCTTGGCGTCGATCATTTCTATGTGCAATCTACATGTAATCTTCCTGTCGAAGATTACACCGATAGGAGGGTTACATTCCATGAAAAACTAATATTTATGATGAAGGTTTATTGATGACTAAACCCATCTCCTTGTTAGCTCTCAGGGACTAGCTTTTCCACATATGTACAGATACTTTTTACATCTGGAAGCTGTCTGCTCCAACTAGAACCTAAAGACGTTATTGATAACAAGGAAATCACTTGGCATAGTTGTGAATTCCTTACTCTTCGATAATTGTAACCTTAAACATGAATGTTATAAAGGATTTTATGTTGCCCAGAATATTTTAAACTTCTGATTATGCAACATGAACTATTTCTATGAATAATATCTATTACTTAAAAATTCCCAAAGATTCACACAATAAAAGAATTTTAAATTTTTATTCACAAGCAATATTTGGTTCAAGGTTTATAGGTACGATTTTGATCTATTTTTATTCAAAAATTTTGCTTTAATCACCTATTTTTAGTAAACAGAGCTTTGTATGCAAACTGGTTTGCATACAAAGCCTTCGCATTTCTTCACAACAGATATCAGCTCCAGATCCTGATTTCCGGCAGCAGTAAGCTTCTGACGTACGAGCACGAGTAATGTGGACGCGCCTTTAAACAGGCATATTTTTCAAACTAAACTTTTCAACCTTCCATCTCAGACGTTTGTACGTCACATATATTTGTGTTATTTATAGTAGGATATTTTTAAAATTCATGTGAAATAGGGAGCCTGGATAGCTCAGTCTGTACAGCGATTGGCTACGGGCTGGACGACCGAGGAGTCGGAGTTCGAGTCTCGGTAGAGTCAAGAATCTTCTTTTCTCTTCTTCGTCGAGACCGGCGCTGGGTCCCACTCAGCCTCCTATCCAATGGGTACCGGAGTTATTTCCTGGGGGTGAAGCGGCCAGGACGTGAAGCTGACCATTCACATCCAACTATTGCCGAGGTCAAGAAAATGTGGATCTATACATCGACTCTTCCATACGTCTTCAATGTGTAGTGCTTGGTTAGTTAAGCACAGGGACAATTTTACCTTTTTTACCTTCATGTGTAGTGATTTACATTGGCACAATAGTAGCAGATTTCAAGAAATTCTGTGAGATGTTTCAAATTTGTTAAGACAGGCAGACAGGCACATATGTACACAAAATAATAATACTAACAGTTTACTTCTAGGTTATTATCTTACGCTACACAGTCTAGAAACTGAGAGCATCCTAAAATAAACCACAAAACATCATAAGGTTCTTATAAATTGAGGAACACAGGTTAGAATATGCAAATTTTATGAATTATACGATGCATTTACAAAAACGCTGCTAATTCTGTACACAGTTAACATCTGTATTTTTTTATATTCACTGCTGTTTATCCCAATCAGTTTGAACTCCGGGAAACAGGAAAGCTTATATATTTCTAGGGATGAATTGGATCAGTTTAGGGCAGCATACATGCCTATTCTTTTTCGTATAAAACTTAATGAAAATTACCTTGTCAGTTTCTTACCTGATGACTGGGAGGACACTGCAAGAAGGGTCGTGACTCCAAGAGTGGTTCGACCGGGCACTGAGTCCACGTCCATCCAGAAGGAGACCCAAGAAATGACGACTATGAGGATGGTTGGTAAGTAACTTTGTATCAAGTGGAACCCGACCGAGCGACTAAGGTGAAACTCTGCTACCAAACAGCTATAGTTGCCTGCAACACACTTAACTTGTCAGAAAATTTTGCTCCAAACTTTTTACATCACTCTGAGTCTACAAAAATTAAAATTACATAAAGACTTCTCTTTTCTTCTGGAATACCTTGTTAATATTCGGATGAGGAATCTCACACCTAAAATCATGCATATTAAAATACACAAAACTTTAATTTCACCTCTTTTTCTGTATGTGTTTGAAATGTATGACAAGAAAGTTCTGAGGAGTATCTTGACATGCGAAAGCTGAAACAACAGGAGGATGTAGGAAATCTTGTATGGACAAGAGAAATTGTCTGAAGATCAGAAAATACTGTGTTATACTGTAGTCTTAAACCATATTTGAAGAATCATATTTGAGTATAGATGTCTGGGACAGTAAGTTTGAATATATGCATATGCGCACATTCTAAACGATTTGATAGTATTTCACTCAACCGATGTATATCACTGAACGTAGAACCGTAAGTGTAAAACTAATTATCTTTCAGTGGTTTTATAAACTTGCCTAACGCTCAGTTGTCACGGAAACGTCTAATAATGGCGAAAAATTTCCCAGTTGTCACTGAAATTTCAGCTTCTATTGCAGGGAATAAAAATGTAGCATCGAAAGCAAGAGTTTAAAAATATGAACTAACTAAATAGCCTCCACATAATGCTGTCTTCTTCGATATGGTGCACTAGATGGTTACCAATGTTTGGTGGAAACTGCTGCCTCCACTTTATTTCCTGAAAATGTAGGCAGCAGGTTCCTCTGAAACTTCACTAACGATTTTCCGGATGTTACCAATAATCTGGAAGGCGGCATCCTATATTTTCACCTTCATGAAAATATATTCTGAAATGCTTCCACTTATAAAGTAGCTTTGCCCTGGAAGATACACTGAATTTTAGTGCCACTTAAATTGGTTTTGTTTTCCTGTCAAACACAACTGAGTTTCCTATCCTTACCCATCCACATCCCAGCTAACGCAGCCCAAGCAGGAGGTCGTGTTGACTTGGACGGTTATGCAAGCTACATAAAAATGAGGGAAGATTCATATTGCTGATATCCAGTAATACTATTGAGGTAAACTACAATTGTATTTATTTTGGGGCTTCCCCTCGGAAGAGGTTCTTATATTGTAATCGTGCAATAGATTATATTCCTTTGTCTGCAGCTTACTCGTTTTAGCATCAGTGAGGACAATTTGAGTGCAGTCCCATCAGTATGATTTCACGTATTTAGAAGAGACATGTTAATGCTTTTCACAAATGTGTCTATAATTTTACTGTAACAAATCATGGAACCCAGCGAAAGGAGAAATGAAAGAGTGAACAAGACTTGCTTGGAAGAAACACAAGCTGTACTGTCATTAATATCACAACAGTGGGGAATGAGTTAGCAACGAGTTCTGTGGATGACACTCACCGATATGAAATGACTCCTGGCAATCAGAGGCTGCTATCTTGACTATTTCAAATTGGGGCATGCGCAGACCTTTCCCCATAATAACGGGATTCATTGTCTTCCACTCCAGACTCAACTCTTCGATTGTCTTAGAGACTAAAACAGAGCAGACGATACATCAACAATTGCAGTAACATCACTGGCAAACACCTTCATCACCACTGACACACTCTTTGGATACTTACAGCTGGCGACCTCCATTGTGCAGACTTGACTATCGAGGGGGAATTTTGAAAGATCCATCATGCAGGAGAAGGTCAGCTTCAACCTGAAACAAATAAATAAATAGTTACAAATCACTTACACAGGAAGCTGAGCCCTTCTTGAGAAACTGCAACTTGTGTAGCTACTCAAGAACTTCCCAACATATATGGAACCCGAAGGTTCATTACCGTGTTCACAAGAGCCCTCCACTGGTCCCTATCCTGAGCCTGATCAATTCAATGCATACCACACCATCCTATCTCTTTAAGATCCAATTTAATATTATCTACCCACCTACGTCTTGAACTTTCCAGTGGCCTCCTTCATTCCGGTTGTCCCACCAATATCCTATATCAATTTCTCTTCTCCCCATTCGTGCTACATGCCCTGCCAATCTCCTCCCCCTTGACTTCATCATTCTAATTATACTTGGAGAAGAGTGTAAAACTCTTCATTATGCAGTAATACTTACAAATACGAACATATGCAAATTAATCCGTTTCCAGAGAATGCTGAAAATAAAGTTTAGGATGAGAGTAACAAGATAGGTCCCGCTTTAACATTAATCACTGTTACAACTAGCACATTTATTACTGATTATCACAATTACAACCTTCATTGCAATTAACACTGTCCCTCTGGTAATTAACGGAATTCATAGACAGGGATCTCGGTTTAAATTAAAGTTTTGTTTGGTTCCGAGATGAATGTTAGTAGACTAACGGCTTATTTTGAAATACAGTTTATGGTGTGAATGTTGTAAAGCGTAAAACTCTTAGTTACTATAGGATTCTNTCCATCGTCCTGGTTTTAAAGATAACTAAGAAAAACACGACATTTCGGAAACTGGACCTGTTTCTGTCCTTAGGTGAGGGAAACAGATCCAGTTTCCGAAACGTCGTGTTTTTCTTAGTTATCTTAAAAAAAACCAGGACGATGGATAAAGTCCGAAAACCCAATATATCTGTCCGAAAACTCTTTCCTACATAACCTCTAAAATTGAAGGCTATATATAATTTCACACAGAAATTCTAGCAAAGTATCAACTTCATTTTCGTATTTTCTTAAGCTGGTCTGTACGTTTCAATATCGTCAGAAGAGGAAAGCGAACTCTGACAAATTGAAACGCAAACAGAGTTCAGCAGCAGAAAATGTACGAAGTGACGGGGCTTAACCTAATTGTCATTCGGGGTAGCTTCAGTGTAAGGAGCAGAAGAACAAAAGGCGTACAGAAGTAGATTTAAGTGATGTATTTCTCTAACCACACTGCCTCACGGGAAGATGAAAATTTAGGGATGGATATGGCTGATGGTGTTTTATGAAAGGTTAGGAGAAATGGTTGCTACAGAATAATAAAAATAATAATACGAGTAATGATAATGATAAATCTTTCTACTTTCCCTTACCTCTATTTGACAGAGGTATTGTAACCATTCCTTTCCCTTTACTTTATCACCACATTAAACAAGAAGTTCTTGTAGGAAGGAAGCGTCTACTTCCTTTTGATACGACACGGACTGCATAGAAAATTTTCCGGCAAATATTCGTTTCCGTGGGTACTGAGTTCTTAACTAGCAACACAAACAGACACAGAGATACGCATCCAATATTTTTTTTCTAATGTTGCTTTTATTCATTGCCGCGGTCAAGTCTTTATCGGGCGGTTGCCTAGCAACGAAAGGAGGGATACATTTGAGCGAGCCTTTGCCTAGCAACGATAGGAAGGATACACATACAGACACACAGACTTTTGAAAGATATTTATGAAGAGCGCCGTTGAGATGGGCTCAGGTGCCATAATATATATACAAAGTTTCATAAAGACTGGCTGAGGGATTCAAAAGTTAATAGGAGGGGTTCACAGATACACAGCCACACAGACAGCATGGAGATAGCATAAGCCTACTTGGGAAGAGTGGGCTAAGAATATTCGATGTTAGGAATCTTTGGAAAACTTTTTAGATTAATGGTTCAGCTACTGATAATGACGGAAGAACAGAAGTTGCTGCAACAGCGCCTTGCTGCTGCTGGAGCCCACTGTGCTAAATAAATCTTAATTTTCAAGTTATACAGCCTCTGTCCGTTACGTTAGGTGAATATACGTAATTGTGAAGATTTGCGAACAGCAAATTAAGACGTCATCCACTGTAATGAAACATGGCACCATCTACGGAGATCATGTCTGAATTTGTGTACGTATTTGCCTACGGAAATGCTTATTTACCTTCTCGTCTGTCCACAACAAGTCGTGTCTTTAAAACGCAGGCTTACGGGACAGTGCAAAAGCAAAGGCTAAGGAATAGCTCCTTTTTGCACTAACAATAACTGGGTTCAGGTTAAGTGCCTTCCTAAAAGGCTGGGGTTCGCCTGCTCCTCTGTCCGCCGTAAGTTGTCTGGAGAACAGAGCATCATATAGGCCCAAGGCACATTATAAAAAGCAACACTAACTCCTTGCACTAACAGGAGTTGGGTAAAGGTTAAGTGTCGTACTGGAAGGGCGACGATAAGTGCAGTGAACAAACACAGAAGAGAAACACTTCAGAAGCAAATACCGTTATTTCCAGTTTCAGAAGTGGGTTGAACTGTTTGTAACAAAACTTGAAGACTAGGGAAGTAGGAAGGAAATCAAACAAAATGCTCTCGATCCCCACTAAGTCACCCAAAGTACGTGTAAGTGCCAAAGAGAAAGTTAAAGTAAATCTGTCTTCGTGTGGGATGTATTCGGCGGGGGCTCAGATCAAATTACAACATTATTTTTTATATTATAATTTAGTTTAGCCTATCACGATGGCCCCGTGGTCTAAGACATAAACTGTATTTGTTCGCTTGAAAGCTGGATCGTGGGTTCCAATCCCATTTAAGATATGGATGTCTCTGTGTGCGTTTATTCTGTTTCTGCTATCCTGTGTGTAGGCAGCGGCCTTGCGACGGGCTGACCACTCGTCCGAGGAGTCCTACCGAGCGTGTGAATAAGATTACGAAACTGACGAAGAGGCCAGGGCCCAAAAAAGGGCTGTACAGCCGCTGATGAATGAATGAATGAATAATGGTTTAGTTTGAGACATAATTAATCAGCATAAACAACGGAGATGCGAGATAACGGCACCGACCACAGTCCCCGACTAGTGTGGATGATTTCAGAACCCAGCAGAGAATAAAGCAGTGGTGCTCGTCAGTACTTCAAGCTGCCATTTACTAATGTAAGGACCGAAATTAGAGTGGGAGAGAGCTGACACCTTCCATGTTGTTTTTTAAACCGAAATTACCATACGCAAGCAACTAAAATTGATTTCCTTTATGTAATCACAAGTTCCATAATCATCATCACCAGGTAGGTAACACTATTTTACCTTACAATATAAATGAAATTAACGGCCGTGGGGATTCATTGCGCTGACCATGAAACACCCTCTATCCGCTAACGTTGGCACTAACTTCACCGATAAGCGGCGGTGGCTCGGTCGGTATAGTTCGCTTGAGGACTAAAACCACGGGTTTTAGTTTAGTTATAAGTGAAATATCGGAAAATACCTATCACATTAGATGGCCATATTCTTTGTTAAACAAAAACAGTGACCGTGTGGGAATTTAGCATTTTGGAAACTGTAACTACACCATTTGGTTTTATCTGATTCTGCAGAACGACATAAGCATTTATTTAACAAATTGTTATCTTCGTAATATCCACGGGGATATCCAAATTGTTACAAACTACAAGGTTTCAACACAACATTGATTAGAATTTAGCGGAACGTGTGTTTTGTAATAGTTCAACATTGTTTTTACAAGTATCATAAATTATTTTCTTGGGGCTTAAATATTTATTAATTTTCTCAACATTGACATGCTAATATCATGGATAATAAAATGTTTCTAAATTGTTGATAATCTAAAGGATATTCTAGTGAAACTTTTACACGAGGACAGCAGAGAATAGCAAGGACTTCCAGCATTCATAAAATCAACTTTTATATTTCACAAAATTCTAGTCCTGCAGAAATATTACTATTATTGTAGCGTGTAGACCCGTTACTAGGTAGCGACCGCGAAACAAACAGTTCCCGAGTTCAGGCGCTACAATAGAGGAACTGCTGAAAACGATGTCTTCTGCGCCGTCCGTGTCGAGATGTTTTCAACCGAGACAAGTTTAGAAGGTAGTCAGTGAGACCGTACCCTGCAGGGCGACGAAAATGGAACCCAGTGCCTTGAGGTAGAGAGAGGCCACCCTGTTCCTGGGGGATATAAATACGGGGACCTGACCCTCCAGGTTCGTAAAGTCTCGAATCTGAGACAGTAGAATATGGTCTTGAGTCCTGCAAGACTCGGACCCGGGAATGACTGCGCTGGCGAGACCAGCAGAAATTATAAATGACAGACACGTCCTCTCGTCAGAGGCGATGTTACATAAGGACTGTGACAGCAAGAGTTCAGTTGAACAAAGAAATAGCTGGTCGTCAGTGTCAGGAGACTTGGCGACAAGACGAATTGGTTCGTGCTAAACCGCCACTTGTAAAGTAACAAAGTTAGTTAAGCTTGGGTTTCCTCGGGTAGCGGTACCGTAATCAAGCGGCCGTAATATGACGGTAAATGACGTCACTAAAACGTTGCCATGGAAACCATGTTCATTTATTTCCATGGCAACGTTTTAGTGACGTCGTTGACCGTCATATTACGACCGCTTGATTACGGTACCGCTACCCGAGGAAACCCAAGCTTTAGTTGTAAGACAGTCTGTGAAGAGAAGAATAGGAGGTTGTTGTCAGATGGTCGCCAGCCCGAGAGTTAGTCAATTGGAGCAAGAATTCAATTGTGGGATATTCGCCGGACAGTAATGACGTGAGCACAGACTCCCCAGTGTTAAGGTCCGTTACCGGGAAACGACTAATGAAAGCAGACTGAGAAGCTTAACGTGAACTGCACTGATTTGTAAATGTGGAGATCAGCGATGGCGCTATAATTAAGTGTAGCCACGAGTCATGTGTTAAAGTTGATAATAAAACCAGCTTCCAATCTAAATCCCGTCTATAGCCCCACTCAAACACTTGACATTATTATTTTTTATTCTTGCTGATAATTTATTTTGTAAAGAACTGATTATTCGAATTTTTTCCCCTTGGCACTACAGCCCCAGTGGGCCTAGGCGTAGGCCTGCCTCCATGAACTTCTCCGTTCACTTCGGTTTTTCTAGATCTTAGACATACGGTAGGACTCCTTGGGAGGGTGATCAGCTCGTCGCAAGGCCTCTACATGTATACAAACACAGAAAAACGCACACAAACGTCCATGCCCTGAGTGGAATTCGAACTCACGATCCCGGCATCCGAGCAAGCGAAGACAGTAAACGCCTTAGACCGCTCGGCTACATATTCTGTTTATGGTAAAACTGTCGATCATAACCTCAAAATACAGACTTCTAGTCCTACAGATCAATAGCATTTACCGTTATTACCCAATTTTTAAATTTATTTTTGTGTAAGAACTTACAAAGGCCCATTTGCACAATACGTGACGACGCCGACAGGAAACGGCTCATTATCCGGCCGACAAATATTCTCAAATGTAATTTAACGAGTATGTTCACATCATTCATCACCGACACTGTCACCCAGATGCAATGGCCTCAAATTTCGGAGGAATGTTGTGACGCATTTGCGCTTGTCAGCAGCAGAGATTAGTAGATACCGTAGAATACCCTGATACTGATGCATGCCGACCCATTGTGTCCAAGTCCATATGAATGTATGAGCTAATTGTTGGTTCGGTGATTGTTCGTGCCGTTACGTGCAGTGCAACTGAGCCTGTAGATCCTGTCTGTGTTATGCTTGTCGGAAATGACTTCGTAAACGTACCTTCCTGTTACATAGCACTCTAGGCTAAGAGTGTAACTTCTATTGTTACATTGTTTTTTGTACTTTTTTATCTCCTTTTACTTCCACTTTGGAGCATAGGGCTGATTTCTCAGTTTGAAGATCATTTTTTACAAATGGTAGGACTACTTAGATGGGTGGTCAGCCCGTCACAAGGCCTCTATCTAAACACAGGACAAGACAAACACAGAATAAATGCATACACAAAAAACATCCATGCCTTTTGTGGAATTCGAACCCACGATCCCGGCTTCCGAGCGAACTAGGACAGTACATGCTTTAGACCGTTCGGCTACCGTGGCCGGCTTTTTGGCATCTTTCCTCTTGAATCCGCGGCACACCCCACACCTCAGGCTGTAGAACTTGTTGTGTACAATGTTCCCAGTAAAATTTTTCCTCGCAAATAATATATCGACTGCTTTCCTGGATTATATTCCTGTCTCAGAGTATTGCTACAACTATCAATAATTATTGATAGTCTTTTTTTTTAATTTTAATTATTATGATTGGCCTATTTGTACCCCTTGATTCCACAGTACTGCTACATCTTCATTTTGGGACGTCTGACTATCTTTACGAGCATCTTTTGTTTCAGTGCCTAACTGAATACATAACGGATAATGTAGATTTGTACAGACTTCATTACCTCTTATCGTGTTCTGATATTTTGCCAAATAACGATCAAGTCAAGGAGGATGAGATGAGCAGGGCATAGAGCATGAATGGGGAGAAGAGGGATGCATATAGGATATTGGTGGGAACGCCAGGAGGAAAAAGACCACTGGGAAGACCAAAGCGTAGGTGGGTGGACAATATTAAAATGGATATTAGAGAGATAGGATGGGATGATATGGACTGGATTAATTTGACTCAGGATAGGGACCATTAGAGGGTTGTTTGTGTCCTACTGTGCTTAGGCCTGAAGACATTAGAACACATTCTCTATCCTCTTTAAGCCTATGACCCTATGGGTGACCATCACTATGCCACATTACTGCCTGAAATCGCGATGCGGAAGGTGAGATCGTTAAATTGGGGCAAGGGATAAAACCAGGCTCCAGATTACTCCTTCTATACACGAAAAAGCCACAACCACAGGGGGCATACTTGGTTTACTGTCTCTCTCGCTCTGAAGCAATATCAGTAGTTCAGAACAAAAATGGATCAAGTCCATATTCATTAATATAATGCTGGTTTTCTGGTCAAAACTGGGCTGATTTTTATTTCTTCCTTGCAGTAAGCAGATAAAATGAAAGCAAGCTGGAGAATTGTTTTGTCCGCAACATTCATCTCCAAAACTGCTAAATGAACTGCATTGATGTTTGATATCCGAGTCTACATCAAAAGTAGTTGGACAAATTTATTTCTGATTTCTGTAGGTCGAGTAAAGTCATAAATTGGGCCACGCCATAGCTCAAGCGTTTAGTCGCTGGCTTCCCACTGCGACGGCCCGGGTTCGATCCCAGGTCTTGTCAAGTGGGATTTGTGGTGGACAAAGTGGCGCTGGGGCAGGTTGTCTCCGAGTACTTCGGTTTCCCCTGCCAATCTTCATTCCACTAATTGCTCCACAATCACCCTCACCTATCATCTCGGGCTGGTAGAATAGGCCATAAGTGACCGCGATACAAGAGGCATAGTCCCCCCTCACTAGCAATAAAAAACTCAATAAATTTTGTTATAAAGTCTTACTGCAAAAAACAATACAAACGTCATTAAGATATAATAGTTTCATTTTAAGTACCTCGTAGTTTACAACACATTTAACAAAATACGACAGATATAGGAACTATTGTGCTTATTTATACTAAAAGTCTGGCTGTCCTTTTTAGTTACTTAAGACGCTCTCAGTGTCAAGCGTAGTTGACAAGATGATGAATGGATGTGGAGTGGTTATTGGAATGAGAAGTGGCAAAGGTAACCGAAAAATTGAGGAGAAAAACCTTCTCAGTGTCCATCACAAATCCGGCATAACCTGACCTGGAGCTGAACAAGGACTACCACGGTGGGAGGTCTAGTTGGAGGGGAAGGGAGACCAGCTCCTTGAGCTACGTCACGGTCTAGAGACCTTAAATTGAACTGGGGAAGCCGCTGCTACCGAATAATTTCACGTGACGTGTTACGTTGATCACTGAAAGATGGCGAAGGGAAAGAAAAGATTTTTCATGGAACGAATTCTGACATCTTTACAGGCAAACAGGGCTCATACGGCTGCATGAAAGCTATACTTAGCCAATAAGTCACGAAACACTATGCTTTGTTTCCATATTCACTTCTGCTTCTGTAAATTATATCAACACTTTTATACATCAGAAATCTAAGGACAATGGGATTTTTTTTCATGTAGAACAAAATAGTTCTTAGTGGCTTGAAATATCACACCTCTAATATTCTGTTTCATGCACAATAAAAGTCTTACTATTGCCTGCCATACTATCCTCCATGGGCAGAAGATAAATGATACGCACGTCACATATTCTCACAGTAGATATTCATGTAATTCTGCCACATAGGTCTCTGGTACTGGGCATAGCAAATGGTTTCCATTTTCCTTCGTATTATTTACGTTACTATTAGAGAAACTGCATATCCTCCGTGCAGAAATACAAGTGAGAAATTAGTTATATTGTATTCACATAAAGACAAAAGGACCACACATTATGAAAATGTCTAACAAACTCCATGTTACACTATCGCTCTTGGCAAGCTGACAAGAGACCGCATCATCAGAGATATACACACGCCTCTTATGAAACCGACGGTTTATTACGCTGTGTACAAAGCCCGCCCCTGGTCCCTGTTCAGGACGAGATTAATCCAGTCCACATCATAAGCCCTGCTTCTTTACGGTCACTCACTCACGGAGCTAAGCCTTTCTTTAGGAGCCGCCAATTCTGCAGCTACTCAAGAATTTACCAGCATTTTCTGGAACCCGAAGGTTCATTACCATGTTCACAAGAGCCCTCCATTGGTTCCTATCCTGAGCCACATCAGTCCAATTCATACCATCCTATTTCTCTAAGATCTATCTTAATATTGTCCACCTACGTATTGGTCTTCCCAGTGGTCTTTTTCCTTCTGGCTTTCCTACTTGTATCCTATAACAATTCCTCTTCTCTCCATTCGTGCTACATGTCCTGCCCACCTCATCTTCCTTGACTTGATCACTTTAATTATACTTACTTCTTTACAGTATCCATTGAAATACTAAGCACCTATCTAAGGATGGATGTCCTAAGTGGTTTCTTTCTTTGGCATTTTATGACTAAATAATTATTTCAGGCAAACTTCTATCACTCTGACCTGCAGGACTGCTCTCACTATACACAGTTTGTCAGATTCTGTTAGGACTGTGTTCATTAAAAATACAAGACGTGAATTATTTTCAAAATTTCACTCTTTTTATTCAAAATAGTCTCCTTCTGAATCAATACATAGCTGGAAGCGATTAAAACAATTTCGAAAACAGTCACTATACTCCTTTTGTGGAATCGCATTTAAAACTGCCGTAGATTCCCTTTGGATGTCCTGGATGGTGTCGTGACGGTTTCCTTTCATCGCCAACTTAACTTTTGGGAACAACCAGAAATCTGCTGGAGCCAAATCTGGCCAATACGGAGCATGATCAAGTACTGTGATCCCTTTTCTGGCTAAAAAATCGCGCACGATCTTCGATTTGTGGGGTGGGGCATTGTCGTGGGGGAGCGACCAGGAACCCTGCTCTCGATATTCAGGTCGAATTCGAAGAATTCTCGACCATAAACGATTGAGGACTCCGAGATAATAATCAGAATTCACTGTTTGACCTTCTGGTAGAAATTCTTTGTGAATGATTCCTTTGGAATCGAAGAAAACTGTTGTAGTGTCTTTACTCGACTCTTTTGCATGAGCACTTTCTTTGGTTTCGGCTTCTTTGGCCTCAACCACGCTGCACTCTGCCCCTTTATGAGAGGCCCATATTGAAAACACCATGTCTCGTCACCAGGAACAATCAATTTTGTATCACCTTGGGCCGACCGTAACATGTCTTTGCAGTGTTCCACTCTGGCATGTTTTTCATTGCCTGACAGCGCGTGCGGTACAAACCGCTCACAGACCTCCAGTTTGACAAAATCCTCGGTCAAAATTTGATGCACAGTACTTTTTGGTATTTCCAAGAGCTCCTTGATGAGTCTTGCAGAAACACATCTGTCTGATGCAAGGATTTCGGTCCGGTCACTTTTTTCACATTTTCTTCAGTGCGACTTGTTCTCGGCTTTGATGCACGTGGAGCATCTTCAATGTCCTCCCTGCCGTCACGAAATACAGCATACCATCGAAAAATGTCCGAGCGACTCAAACAATCACTACCATACACACTTTTCATTATTTGGTACGCTTCTCTGACTGTTTTGCCTAACTTCAAACAAAATTTGATGTTGGCTCTCTGTTCAACCGCCATTTTCCGACGAGCGTCAGAACAGTACTGTTACATTCAAGGTCAGAACACATGATGCAGCTTTCAAATTATAGAGAGCCACAGCTGAAACTTCAAGAATCTTAACGCCACAACTCGCCAACAGATGGTATTGCAAGGAAAAAATTAAAAAAATTATTCCTAACGGATCCTGGACACACCGTGTATATGATGGATGATTCGCTCATTTTCTTGCTACTGTGTTTAGTGAACTCCTAATTTCCGAATGTATCCATTTTTCGTTTCTTAGAGCGTTCTAAAGGATCTGTTGAATTCTGAGGCGGTGTATAAGGTTTAATAACATGCTAGTTTTATTTTTATGGTCGGGATTGTTAGCCTCTCAACAAATTCTCAGATCAGATGGGGTAGGCTCTCCGTCATTACTTACTCCACACATTCTCAGTCGTCATGTAACAGTGTCTGCAGAGTCTGGCTTACTGTTTGCTGTTTTGAATGAAGAGTGCGGGCATGGCAAAGATGCGAACCGTACTTCGGGCGACAAAGATAAACTGAAGTTCAGTTTTATCTTGGCGCTGTAAAGTAGCGCAAAATTATATGGCCAATTTTTATGCTTTGTGCGCGGTTTCGTAACAAACTACACTACCTGTTTTTACAGCAAAGAAATATAAACCCACACTAAAATTCCAAGCTAGGCGACCATTCCTTGTCGGCTTTTACGGTCACTTATTCTGCACATTCGTTGCCACCCTCCATTAACTGGACGCAGTTTTCTTCATTCATAACACGATACGCGTCACGCCGCGGTGGTAGGGGACCCATTTAAACACAGTACACTGACACCCTAACAAGGGAATTATCTGCAGCAAGGTGGCAGCTGTATTATCGACCGTAAGGTAACAAAAGTGGCTGTCATTGCTACTGAAATTCTGAGCTACATTCCACGGCTTACTTTCAGCACTGCTTCCTCCTCAACGCAGCGACTCTATTATTATTTGGCGTTAACTAAATTTGCATTGTAATCGAGCTTCGAGGAATATTCGCACCTGAGAGGAGACAACAGGAGGCACAGAGGGGCTTCATGAATTGTAGTCGTCTGCAGATATAATGGTGACGACTTCAAGAGGGGCACAGGTAGACAGGGGATGTGGCAGGCACTAGAGTGAAGGTAAATGCATATACAGTTTCAGTCGGAAAACCTGAAGAGAAGGCCCCTTGGGAGATACAGCGTAGAACTTAGGATAATATTCAAATGAATGTTATATAAATAGAATTTGAAGGTATGGATTGGATTGATGTGGCGCAGGATACTGTCATGTGGTGGGCTTTTCTGGAGACTGTAATATTCTTCTAGGTTCAACAGAAGATGGAGAATCTTTTGGCGAATTGAGTGACTATCAGTTTCTCTAGAATTATGTTCCATGAAGTTTTACTTTCTAACATTTGCACATTTCAACTTTGCACTTACAATAAAAGAGAGCCGGTATAGCTCGTGCGGAATAGTGACTGGCTACCGGTCGGACGACCAAGGGGTCGGAGATCAAGTCTCGGTGAGAGCAAGAATTTTCACCCTCCACGTCGTCCAAACCTCATATGCAATGGGTACCGGGAGTTCTTTCCCTGGGGGTAAAGCGGCTGGGATGTGAAGCTGACCATTCACCTCCAGCTAGTGCCGAAGTCAAGAAAATATGGATCTACACATCTGCTCCCCCAGATCCCTTCATGGCGTAGTAAAGAATTAGTTAAGCACAGCGACAACTTTAGTTTTTACTTACCCTAAACGATACAATCAATTAAAAAAGATTCTAATTTGAAACATTTGGATTCTTCGCTACTCTGAGAAGATACCCGTATGAATTCGGGAATGAATAAACTACGTCCATATAAGCTATCGGTCATATGGAGAAACCCAACCTAAATATTAACTAAAAAATTTCAGTTTTCGTGGGGTTCACTTGGGAAAATTTAGAATGAAACTGCAGTGGGAAAACATTTTGTGTGTGGATTGAATGCTTTTAATGTATTTCAGACACAGCTCAGCGTAGGGTCAATCGAGGTGACTGTTCGAGTGTGGTTCTGTTAAAGCAGAAACTTAATTTATCAGGTGAGTAACTGTTATATGTTTGAGAAATATTCTGCAACATTTAGAAGATTATTTCAAACAAGAGAAAACACTTGCACTAAGTGAGAAAAAGTAATTATATTTTAAGTCGTGACAAAAAATATGCAGTTGGTCCCGAATCTATTATTTCGCCGCGTCTTTCCATGAATGATGTTTACTTCAGATGAAGTTTAATCGGTGTTAATTCTTCAGTTGTGCTTGGTACTCTGATCGATCTGATATTCGATTTAAAGAAATGTTACAGTTGCTGAGCACCCAGAACGCGTATAATTAACAATTCTCGTCCACCCTCCTTTAAATAGTCTTACAGTAAAGTTCGCGTACCAGCCACCGTGTGTTTGCCGTTGCAGCAGTGGACAGTAACCTCAGTATGGTTTGATGACTTTGGTATTTCAGTTTCTCACAGCTGTGTTGTTGTTGATCTATGTCAGTCTCTTTCTGAGTGGCGTCTATTATTGTCTGAGTGTGTTTTGGTGTGCCGTCTCGAGAATGTCGTAACTTGAATTAGAGCAAAAACGAACATTAAATTTCTTGTTAAACTTGGCAAGAGTGGAAGCGAAACCAGAGAGATGTTAATGAAAGTTTACTGGGATAATGCTGTGAAGAAACCAGCAGTTTACATGTGGGCGACACATTTCTATGAGGGAAGAGAAAGTATCACTGACGAAGAGAGATCAGGACGGCCAGCAACGAGCAGAACTGAAGAAAACATTGCAAAATTTCGTCAAATTGTGCGTGAACATCGTCGTCTGGCTGTCAGGGACACAGTAGTGCAAGAGAACATTGACAGAAAAACAGTTAGGAAAATCTTAAGTAAAGAACTTGACATGAGAAAAGTGTGTGCTAAAATGGTCACAAAGAACCTGCTCATACGGCACTGTGAGGGCGCTTTTAGCTTGTAAACAAATAACTGTGCTGGATCACTCTCCCTATTCACCGGATCTAGACCCCACTGACTTTTTTCTGTTCCCGAAAATAAAGGAAACATTGAAAGGAACGCATTTTAATGACACTGGTGACACCAGGAGTAATAAAATGGAAGCTCTGAATGCGAGTCCATAAAACCAGTTCCAAAACTGTTTTGAAGGGCGGACTAGGCGCTGAGATCGGTGCAAAGCTTCCAAAGGGGAGTACTTTTAAGGCGATAACATTGATATTCAGCAATGAGGTATGTAGCATTTTCACCGCGATGAGATCGCGAACTTTACTGTCAGACCACTTATTCCTACATTTTCACGAAATTTACTGTGGATGATATGTTTGCCACCATACTGAACTTCCACTATTCTGAAAATTTCATGAGATACCACACCATATGACAGTGAAAGACTACATCATATAGCGCTCTTCTTCTGGGGAACATTCTATTAAACGCACAGCCATACAGTGTCACAGAAATATTGCCATTCAAAAGAAAACGAAAACAGCCGAGGTGGAAATGAGGAAATGTTCGTATTGTTTATATCCGCCATCTTTTCAGTTCTGCCAACATTGGTTTTGAGACAAAATAAAATTGCTTTATATTGCCACGTATCCGGAGTTAGCGTGGCTAGTGTTAATGGGCTCTAGGTTTGATGATTGTGTTTATTGGCATTTCTTTACAATTATAGTCAATGATTACAATTGAACTCCTTCTGCACGACGTCTGTCAGGCGAATCCTTTTGCTGACCACTCCAGTACGACTGACTCTTGAGAATGAATTACGTGCCCTTTTATGACCCGGTGCGGACCGCAAACGGAACACTCCATTGAACGGCTGTAATCTGCTTATCTGTTGCCACGGGAATGCGTGATTACAGCAGCAACCGTGATTTAACAAGCCGTTGAACCGCAATGGGCTATTCCGGCTTTCGGGCGTCATGTCACAATATTTGGGCTCTCTCATATAATATTGTTCAGATGGTCCTAAAATTCATGTGGTCCTGAAGCATGGATCATTATGTACGGTACTGTCTGAGGATACGGACGACTGGAGGTTCTGTTGTCTTTTGCAAAATATCCTATCTTTCAGGCCAGTACTCTTCACTAGCAAACTTACTGTTGAGGAGGTATTGTTCTTGCAGCGATCTACGTTTCGTCAGCGTTTCTTTTAGTCTTACAATCACTGGATTCTGACAATACCTTCTTAAACCATGCTTCTGCCATATCATCTGGTTACAATGACCTGAAGAAGGGCTGCTTTTAGTTAACTGTAAATAAACAAATTCTATATGCTGTAATTGAAAATACATATGTGTTATGCTGCGTTTCTTCCTACTTCTTTTTATGCTTTTCATAAATCCATACAATAAGATCATCATGAGAAATTCGAGTCTGCTCATGTGTTCTCATATTTGGTACCCCAAATTCCTGGAAAGATTTTGTTATGAAGTCGATACTGAAAGTTGTGGGGCGAATTTAATTTAATAAGTGCCGATATATATGAAGCCAATTTTACATGAATCCAAAATCAAATTTCATCAGATTTAAAGAAGGGACATAATGCTATTCCAAGTTACTTAGAATATAAAATACTTTTAAATTATATATTATGCCCTGATTCATTGGGGTAAATTCGTGGCAGAGTTCCTGCATGTTAAGTTTGCAGCATTTCAATGGATTTGTCTGGTGTGGGTCCGTCATCTTTCTGCTTTCAGGTGCGTAGGTTTCTTTCTCAGTTTACCGTCCCGCAGAAAGGTTGCTAATCTTACCTCTGAGTTCTATTATTTGCATTTTTTAGCTTACTGGCAGGTACGAGAATGCAAAAATGACGGACATAATAAAAGATGAAAAAGCAAGCATCTATAAAATTCCTAACTACCAAATCCGAGGCGGAAAGAATGGACTACAAACTGAAATCGGCAACAGTGACGGGAGAAATGAGAAAAAACAACAGAAAACAGAGGAAGGTTATATTACAGGTTTAAAATACGGTATTCATAGCCAGTATGACAAACCCTATAAAGTAAAGGGAGGCCAGACTTATGGAACATCGGAGTCGCTTATAACAATATTCAGAAATACGATAGCCACAAACAAACATGCACTGGATGGCAAAGATAAGGGGCTTCCCACGCCGCAATGCCCTGGATTTATTCCGTTCGTAAAAAAAAAAGCCACTGACTAACTTTTTTTTTTACGAGCCTCCCTAACGGTTATAAAGAGCCATGCGGCTCGCGAATCACAGTTTTGCGATGTATTTATAATAAGAGCAATTAAATGGAACAGAAAAACACAATATATTTTACTATAATTTCAGAATAATTTTATGAAGATTCACTAGCAAAATCTTCGAGACTCTTATATGGTAGCAAATGTCAGAAATGCAGACAAGCTTGAATTAGGTGTGTTACTGATGACCAGGGCCCGGATTTTGATGAATTGAAAATATTTAAAAAATGATCTATAAAATGACCGAAAAATCCAGAAAAATTACCTAAAGGAGAAAAGAAAGAACACTTCGCTTCCATGTTATTCACATTTCAGAAAACATTTGAAGAAAAATTCCCTAAATTGGCCAAAAAATAACAAGAAATACCCTTAAAATTCCAAACATTTACCAAAAAATTACCCCTAAAATGAAAAAATGACCTTAAACCTAAAAATGTCAAAAAATGACAAAAATTACCTATAAAATTTACATTTCTGTAACCAGCAGCTCATATCCGAGATTTATATATTTAAGAGCATCGCAGAGGATACAAGGAGAAAAAGATGACATATCATCAAAATCCGGGCCTTGCTGATGACATTACGAAGTTTTAAAAAATGACAGTTACGGATATAAATGATATATACTGTACATAGAACTTAATGTAAAGGGAGATCTATTCTTTCTCTTAAGAACTTCGGAATTACTAAACGTGGCTTGATGTAACTGATTTACACCCGAGAAATGCAACATGGCTTAGATATATCCAAGAATGAAATGAGGCAACAGAAGTGAATGCTCTGTTTAGAGAGGGGAAAAGTATATTTAATTCATATTATGAAACATAACCAAAACATTAAGAAATATAATCGGCAAATTAGCAGAAATATATTAACACTTAATAGCCCGGTGGATACAACATGCACATACTAAAACTGTATTGTGCCCACAGAGTGTATCTGTGTGTTTCATATTGTTCTCACAGTAAACTGCGGCAGTTCTCCTAACAGCATTAATTGATTGGTGTGTGTAAGGGGAAATAATGAGTTTCCTGTGAGGTTCAAACTGAATTCTTATGTATTATCCAGAAGCAATTCAGTTTTTGAAGGGTTAGTGGAAGTGCAAAGACCGTTTAGAAGAGACAGATCCTGTTTAGATAGGGTTTGGCCGCGCCATAGCTCAAGAGGTTAGTCGCTGGCTTCCCACCGCGGCGGCCCTGGTTCGATCCGAAGTCTGGTCAAGTGGGATTTGTGGCGGACAAAGTGGCGCTGGGGAAGGTTTTCTCCGAGTATTTCGGTTTCCCCTGCTAATCTTCATTCCACCAATTGCTCCGCAATCAACCTCACCTACCATCTGGGGCTGGTACAATAGGCCAGAAGTGGCCGCAGTACAGGGACTTAGTCCCACCCCACTAGCAATAAAAAAATAATAATAGGTAGGGAATCATATCTTTGGGCGAAAGAATCTGTTACGTATATTACAGAGATGAAGAAGGACGGGGGGAAGGCGAGTACGGAGAGGCACATTTACATGTTGAAAATCTTCATTCTTCTTGTTTAAAATTAAGAAAAATAATGGTTGGTACAACTGCAACACTATAGACTTGCAACTGGAACCTCGGTCCGCAGATCAGCTTTCCTTACAGGTTTTTCATGAATTTCCTCAGTCTATGTATAAAAAATTTCGGTAAAATAAACGGAAATAAAGATTGACTCGTTCTGAGAATTGAAGGCGTTCCACAGCATCTAAGAAGAGCAATCCAAAATACGTTTGTAGAAACAAATATAACGTTTTCCCTGTGCTTAATTAATTAAACACTACGCCATGAAGATGTATGGGGGAGTAGATGTACGAGTATAGATCCACATATTCTTGACCTCGGCATTATTTGGAGGTGAGTGATGTGCTTGATGGCTCTGTCGCTTTACCCCGGGGGAAGAACCCTAGGTACTTATTCGATAGAACGCCAGGTGGGCTCCAAAATCGGTCTGGACCGGAAAACGTGGAGAGAAGAAGAACCTGTTTAGTGCCGGGACTCGAACTCGGACCCCTAGGCCGTCCAGCCCGTAGCCAGTCACTAACGGACTGCGTTATCCGGGCTCTTGTCGAAACAGATAATGTAACTGATAGTAGAAAGAGAAAGAAATGACGACCAAGTGAGAGAGGGATGTTCAAAATTTTCTGCCGTTGTGAAGCTTTATTTTGACTGTTGGTTTTGTCAGTAAAGAATGGTCACTTAAAATTAGAATTTTTGATGTTAGGCTTGTTTTCAAGTGATTTGTCTATTCTGACAGCTTCTGAAGATTATCGAAAAAGATTCCTACATCAATCACGTGGAACTCCATCAGTGTATAACAAGAAAATTTCGATTGAAACAAAGGCGTTGGCGTTTAAAGGAATAAATTAGAAAGAGCAGCAATTGTGATAGAAAATATTACTATGAAACAGGCTAGGGGTTCTAACTTAAATTGACGAGTTATATCTTCTGATTTTGGGGCTGTATTCACCCTGAATTCTTGTTTTGATTATTATTCGACCCTGAAAATTTAGGCAATATTTTCCTCCTAAACGTCGGTTGATTTTCAAAAGGCTATCGGCGTTATATCCCAGAAGATGGAACTCACAGTAACCACAGCTGCGGGAACCTCGAATCCTACTTAAATTAAATTTATTGTCAAAGAACTATGAGAGAAATCTGGAATTAAAACCAAGCTACTCGAACGTACATTTAACAGCACCTGTGAGGAAATTAAACTAACATTGATCATGAAGCGAAAAAAAAAATGATCAAATTTTACAAAGGTATAGAACTGCCATCTCTCCTTTACGCCAGTGACTCTAATTCAAGAAGTGGATGGGTTTCTCCAGACTAGCAGCGGCCTGACATAGAACAGGAAAGAAAATAAACGCAGTATAACACAAACACACAATTTGACATTACTTACTTACGGAGTTGAGCCCTTCTTGAGAAGCTGCCAATTCTGCAGCTACTCAAGAATTTCCCAGCATTTTATGGGACCCGAAATTTCATTACCGTGTTCATAAGTCCCTCCACTGGTCTCTATCCTGAGCCAGACCAGTCCAATCGATACCATCCCATCCTATCTCTCTAAGATCCATTTTAATATTGTTCACCCACCTACGTCTTGGTCTTCGGCCTTTTTCCCTCTGGCACTGCCACCAATATCCTATACGTATTCCTCTTCTCCCCATTCGTGGTATATGCCCTGACCCTCTCATTCTCCTTGACTTGATCATTCTAATTATACTTGGAGAAGAATAAAAATATGAAGCTCCTCATTATGTAGTTTTCCACAATTTAACACAAGAAATAAAATAATACTAATAAAATTATTTGTAACTTGTGATAGGAACGTCATCAGAACGAATTCCAAGGAGAATTCTGGGCTAAAGCCTCAATAAATTAGAGGACAGCGAAAGTCTCTGAAGGGATGAAAAGGTGAATTAGTAAAAACAGGATCTGAACAGGCCAATACGCCTAAACCTTGTAGAAGGCAACAACTACAACAATTACAATTACAATAACGATGGTTTAATATGTCCGTATTGTTTATTTAGTTCATTATTAAGTTTGCATACAGGTATTTATTTATATATATATTTACTTCCAGATGAATTTCTTTAGCACAGACTAAATGCGTGTTTACTTTACCCCGAAAGGAAACACGGGGCTGTGCAATAGGTGGAGGCAGTACCCACCTCAGCATGTAGAGAATCTCTCCGTCAGGGTTGATGCGCACAAGGACGTTAGGTACGGTGACGTACTGGAATTCGGCGTGCTTCGCGTTAGGGAAGTACACTTCCGGTTTCCATATGGCCTTCACCAGGTTCGGGTCGTTCAGGTCCAAAGCTTCAGTAATCTCCGCATGTTTCAGCCTCTCGTCCTGCCACTTCTGTCGCAGGTACAAATCGACTTCGTAGTCCTGCAACAAAACATTCGGTCATACTCGGTTGCCTGGTTTCGTGTAACTGGACGGAAACTACACATGCCGGTATAGACGTTTTGTTTCTGTGTGGTTACAATTAGCAGGCATGGACTGTTTCTTTGTCTGCTCCTCTTAGACCTTTACGGTGTCGAGGTAAGTAAGTNTGCGGATTTCTTATATTTTTCCTTCTACCCTGAAGATGGAGGCGATACGTTCCTCCGAAACGTCGGTTAACACCACATATACACGGTGCCAAATCCCAGAAGACTGCTTTCTTCAAGTAAGTTTTATGTTCTCTTAATCTAGGACAGTCGGTAGGACTCTTTGGGCGGGGGATCGGCCTGTCGCAAGGCCTCTACTAACACAAACATCCATGCCTTGAGTTGGATTCGAACCCGCTATCCCAGCGTCCGAGCGAGCGAAGACTGTTCATGCCTTAGACCGCGCGACCACTGTGATCACTGTGACCGGCTACGGACTATTACATGGTACAAATAAGGTTGGTAATGGCCCTTAGCAAAGAAAAAGTCAGGTGGTGTGTGTTAAAGCAATCGGAGTCAACCCGTTTCTAATACCCACTCTATCCGCTTTCTCAGAAATATAAGGCTAACCTGTTTAGCGACGAATATTGTTTCAGGGGGTTGTTTCGTTTTGCTGAAGTTTTACATCCAAATTGTGTGTTCAGGTATATATCAGAACCAACGCAGATAGAATGGAGTTACCAGTGCAGCGGGAAAGAACTTCATTGGAAATTCTTTCCAGCCAGGACTTCTGCTACGTTAGTGGGCCCGGCTTGAAGGGACAGATTCATTTTCCATATTCTCAAGAATAGTAAGATAATATGAAAGTACAGTATGGCCACACCTGTCTATAAACACGAGGTCGAAATGCAGTATTGAAAATACTACTTGTATTTATGCTAGAGTCTACCCTATGCAAAGCTACTTACAATATTTGTTGAACATATATTACTCGCATTGTTCAGTTAGCGTACAAAATTGATACCTATAATTTGGAGCTCCTTTGGTCGATTCTATTCTTTCGCAGTTTGCCTTCTTTCGAATTTAATATTTCGGAAAAAAAGAAAAATTAATTTGCCTGATATAATATTAAACAGAATCTGACTCCAATAAAATGGAAATAAAAAGTTGTGTGTTGTGGTTTGTGTGACTTGTTAAACAACCTGCGAAGAAACTGCATATACGACCAAATTTAACTGGCATATATATTTACTTAATCGCTGGAAAATCGTAAACACTCTTACGTAACAGCCTGAATAAGGCCGTTACACTTCAAGACCATTAAATTCTTCACTACGGAATATCTTATCGCAAGTAAATATAACGCGACAAAATAGTTATAACATGAAGGGCACTAACTTCCGGGATATAACGCCGTGTAAAAGGTAAAGTTCTCCCTGTGCTTAACTACTTAAGCACTATGCTATGAAGGCGTAGAGGGAGTGGATGTATAGATCCACATTTTCTTGACCTCGACATTACGTGGAAGTGAGTGTTCAGCTTCACACCTCGGCCGCTTTACCTCCGGAGAAAGAGCCCACGGTACCCATTGTACAGGAAGCCGGGTGGGCCCCAGAACCGGTCTGGACGAAGTGGAGAAGAGAAAATTCTTGGCCTTACAGGGACACGAACTCTCGTCCAGCCTGTAGTCAGTCCCTATACTGACTGACCGTTGAAGTCAACTGACTTCTCGGAGGAACACATTGCCTCCATCTTGCCACCGGATTTCACCCTGGCATCTTGCTCGGCTTATTCGACTGTGAAGATGGAGGAGATATATTCATCCGAAACGACAGTTGGCTTTTAACAGAATTCATGGCGTTATATCCCAGAAAATAGTACCCTTTACAACTACCGCCATGAGCACCTAAAATCCTACGTAGTTAAAGACTGGCGCAATATGTGGTCCCATATATTTTGATATATCCCACTAAACTGAAAAACAAAAATAAAAATAATTATGAAGTTCAGTAAAAACCGCACTACTAAATCATTATAAACCGTGAGTTTGTGTGGTCTGTGTGTGATTGTGATGTGACAGGTCACATCTGAATGTAGCGCTTCAGATGAGAAAAAAAAACACTTCTGCAATCATAAATTTGCCAAAAAAAAATAGCAAATATATTTTCATTTTAAACTTAAATAAATTTATATCCTGAATGTTTTTCGAGGAAGATTTTGTTACAAGAATATTTTGTGCACAGGACGTTAATGCTACTCACATGAAGGCCCCACACTGTGATATTTGGACTGAAAGTCTGTATTTTACTACCTACGAGTATAAAAAACCTAACATGAATTATTTTAAACTTCTGTTCATATTACTTGAAGAAAACTATGAAAATTACGTAGATTTCGTTATAATTTGTTTATCCACCATCAAACTCCGTTGCCTCTAGTCCGCAAGCGAACTATACCGACCGAGCGACCGCCGCTTGTCAGCGAAGTTAGTGCCAACTTTTGCGTATAGTGTGTGTCGCGTGGTCAGCGCAACGTATCCCCACGGTCATTAATCTCGGTTTTCTAGACCGGAGACACTATTTCCTTGAAATAGCTCCTCAATTATCCTTGCGAGGCTGAGTGGATCCCATTCCAGACCCACTACTTCTCAGAAAACCTGGTAGCGCCTAGAATCGAACCCGGATATCGGGATTTGTAGCCAGAAAATCTGACCACTAGACCACAGAGGCGGTCGTTCAACAACCACCTGTAATTTTTATTCATATACCTGTGACTTGCCTTATGGTCATGTATCTATGCAAGCTAATACAATTTCTGGTTGTTTTCTTCGAATGGTAGGACAGGAAAATCTGTTTTAACCCTGTAAATTTCTTGAAATTCCATAGCTGTTAAGGAGATCTTAACAGATCCTGTTACGGATAATGCTGGACTTGGTCTAAAGGACAGAAGCTCTGAGGCAGTATGCATATACGGTAGCGGAAAGACTGAACAGAAATAGATCCGTAAATTGTGTAATCACCTATTCGTAATTTACGTTAGCTTTTGATGGAACCGATACTAGAAGAGAAGTACGCATTATAGCCCTTGAGTCGACTCAGCCTCTAACACAAATGTGTACCAGGAATCTTCCTGCAGGTAAAGGGCGGCCGGCTCGTAAGGCTGACAACCTCACAGTCAGCTCTGAGCGGTTTGCCGAAAAAATGTGGGAGCTTCGACGCCTCACGACCTTATGGGCCTCTACGGCCTGTTACAGGGATAGCTTTACCTTGAAGAAGAACACAGAAAACCGTTTATTACGTACGTAAACAGATCATCAAAAATTCATGACCTCTAGTACTTGTTTGAAAGTACGTGTATATGTTACTTTATGTATCAGAATTTTTGTGAAACTTGTTTAAACGGATTAAGGAAAGAGATAAAACTGAATTAAATTTTCTTTGCAGTATATCTAATGTTTATAAATTTAGCCTGTTTATTCAGACAACAAGTCAAGTAAATGATCCTGAAAGTGTTATACTTCTACTCATGTTACTGACGTTGCAACAGGTCACCAGGAAGGTGAGGCCTGATCGTTGTTCGCGAAAATAAAGATGGTCTGTTTCAAATACGAAGCGAGCGAAGTCCCTTAGACACGTCATTCAAAGTCTTCCTATTTTTGTTTCAGCCTTGCTTATCTATCTCTTATAATCAGGGCCCGGATTTTGATGACCTGAATATATTTAAAAATGACCTATAAAATGACCAAAAAATCCAGAAAAATGACCTTCACTTCCATGTTATTCACATTTCAGAAAATATATGAAGAAAAATTCCCTAAAATGGCCAAAAATTACGAGAAATACCCTTAAAAGTCCAAAAATTTACCAAAAAATTAACCCCAAAATGAAAAAAATGACCTTAAACCTAAAAATGTAAAAAAAAAAAATACCTATAAAATTTACATTTCCGTAACCAGCAGCTCATATCCGAGATTTATATATTTAAGAGCATCGCATAGGATACAATGGAAAAAAAGGTGACATGTCATCAAAATCCGGGCCATGCTTATAATTAATGCAGGAATTTAAACAGCTTGACCTTCACTCCACGGCACCCTCCCCCAATTTTGTTCCCATTCACGTTTTATTTATTGAGGCAACTAAATCCAATCGGACACAAAGGACTGTCGGTCTGATACATTAAAATCAGTTACTTGCTCATAAAGCAGCAGCAGTATGTCCCGTACGCTGAAACAATCTCTGATCGTTTGTACGATTTTCACACGTGGTTGCGGTTATACTGGGATACGAATTTAAATATTTTCATTAAGACTCCAATAATATTCTATTTATGGCTCTCACGAACTGCAAATTTTGTGATCTTTTTCGGTCATAGTTATCTCTCATAGTAGAAGGTAAGATTGTCCCTGGCACCAGTTGGAGGTGAGTGGTCAGCTTCACGCCTCGACCGCTTTTCTTTGCGGAAAGAACCCAAGATACTCTTTGTAAGAGGCCGGATTGGCCTCAGGATATATCTGGACGCTGTCGAGAAGAGAAAAATTTTGCCCCTACCACGAATCAAATTTCTGTCTCTCTGCAATCCAGCCTGTAGCCAATCATTATACCGGCTCTCATAGCACACAATTTAATAAAGACACAAGATGAATTATTTTCCTTTATTAAATAATTTTAACCTCCATATCCTGATCGTCTTTGAGAGCAGGATGTTGAGGAGAATATTTGGATCGAAGAGAGATGAAGTGACAGGAGGTTGAAGAAAACTGCACAGTGAGGAGCTTCATAACTCGTACTCTTGTCCAAGTATAATTAGAATGATCAAGTCAAGGAGGATGAGGTGGGCAGGTCATGTAGCACGAATGGGGGAGACGAGGAATGCGCATAGGATATTGGTGGGAAAGCCAGAAGGAAAGAGACCACAGGGAAGACAAAGGCGTAGGTGGGTGGACAATATTAGAATGGATCTTAGAGAGATAGGATGGGATGGNNNNGGTATGGATTGGATAGATCTGGCTCAGAATAGGGACCAGTGGAGGGCTCTTGTGAACACGGTGATGAACCTTCGGGTTCCATAAAATGCTGGGAAATTCTTGAGTAGCTGTAGAATTGGCGGCTCCTCAGGAAGGGCTCAGCTCCATGAGTAAGTAAGTAAATGCTTCAGAAGTGAATCCAAAGGAGGGGTGAAATTTATGAGAGCGTGCTGGCAAAATAAGCTTGTCGCAAACGACAATATGAATGGCAGATTCACGGAATAAAAGTTTTAACTGAAATTCGTAGATATATACCGAAGTGCTCGGAGAAAATATTTTACTGAGTTAATTTGTCTAAATTCCACAGAATGTGCGGTTGCTCTGGAAAAGTTTCCGGGACTCCACACCCAAATACCGATGGTTAACCGTTTAAATTATGATTGTTTTCGATTCCAGTAAAGAGACATAAGGCTCGGATGATTATAAGGCCCATATTTTCTGTTATATTTAAAAAGTTTGTCAGAAATAAATAAAGAAATGAACTTGTTCTATAATTTCGTCATTTATTAATACCTTGAACCTATAAAATGAGGTCCAAAATAGTAATAAATGAGGAAGTAATTGAACAAAGTTTCAGATTTTAAATACTTGGGATGCGAAATATCAACACTAAATGCTCAAGAAAATATAAATAACAGACTTAAGAAATCCGACATATATGTAGAAAAACAAAACAGGAATTTGGGACACAAAACAAGGAAAAACAAGGAGTTACAATTCTATAAGACCATGGCCCTGCAGTGTCTGATGTTAACACGAACTCTTAGAGGAATGGATGAAAGGCGACTGGAAGCAGCAGATGTGCAGCAGGTTATTGCATGGGATAAGAAAAGCAGCGACGGATTAAGGCCACCAATACTAACGACTAAGCTGGATAAACAAATACACGAAAGGAAGAAAAATTGGCTGGAACATCTACAGGAGATTCTATCAGAAGGAGCTCCCAAATAACTTTTATGTTATCAACCGACAGGAAGACGTGACCCAGGAAGGCGCTGAAGATCGATAGATAGCATGGGACGTGCTAAGAATCTCAACACTTGCAATTGTTATTATTTTAATCTTAACTCCTAAATGATATGTTTCATGTTTGTTATTACTCGTAATTTGTGTTGTTTCGTACTTTGTTTACGTTTCTTTCCCTTCCTTCGCTCGAGTTCAATTCGTAATTGGTCCTTGGGTTATTGGTTTAGCACGCAAATATATAAGAATTCAATTGCGTTATTAAGTAAAGTAATTAAAGAGAGAAAATGAATAAACTTGTAATTGATATAAATGAATGAAACAAACACTGAAACAATCAAACAAAGAAACAAACGAATGGAAGGGGGAAAGAACGTGAACATGTTGCTTCATCTTTACTTGTTCGTTAATTAATAACACGACGTAGAGATGTAATCTCCTCTTACATTTGCGAAGCAATTATCGCTGTATCTATTTCAAAAGCTCAAATATACATGTAGATGATCTGACTTTCATTACGAGAAAACTAACATGATTTAACACTTGATTTCTTTACCAGCAAAGAAGAATAGAAGAGGATCAATATTATGCTTTGCCCCTGAACCCAGCGTTAGGGTCAATGACATTTTTCCTTCATATTCAAGAGGTCTACGATTCAAATCTCGCCCCAGAGCCTGGCTATCTTCGGGGTTCTCGTGATTTTTCTCAGTCCTTCCATGGAAATTATAAGAGAAATCCTCAAACTAGGCCACGATCCCTTCCTTTCGTGTATTTTCCAATCAGTTACTCGCTAATCATTCTGTTTCATAACTTGACGCTACGTAAACTGAGCTACTAACAGCTTAGTTCAATAAGGCAAGAGTTAAGAAAAAATAGAAACTACACTTCTTCTTGGAACATACGTCAATGCAGGTTATTTGGAGGAAAGTGGCGATTGTCATATGGTTCAGAGAGTTAGGTCTACTTGTAAACCTCTATTCCTTATTGAAAAGAATAAAAGGAATTTTATGACATTACCTTGCTCTCTGTCTGTCTATCCATCTGTGTTCTCAAACTGTCAATGAACACTCCATATTTCTTGAGGTTTATAAATTTTGTGAGATCTCCTCGTATCTTTGTGTAAATATTTCACACCTTCAATTGGAGGTCGATATACAGGGCCGAACAAAATAACGGAAACACTACAGATACTGTACACATTTCTTTATAAGTATGGTGCTGGATCACATTTTGCCTTCAATAATGTCTCAAGTCCTTCTTGGAATGGACTCGCATAAATCTCGAAAGGTCTGTAACGGAATTTTATACCATTCTTCTTGAAGACATCTTCAATTTGCTTTAGAGATGTTAGAAGTGGGAATCTGTTCCTTAATCTCGTCTCCAAAACGGATCATAGTGGTTAGTGATGTTCAAATCTGGTGATTGTGTTGACCAGGGAAGATGATACAGTTCATTTTCACGCTCTTCAAACCATGACTGAACAGTTCCAGCAGTGTGAACTGGGGCATTGTCGTCTTGGAAAATTGCATCTTTGTTCGGAAATAACATCTCGATCATGGGACGCACCTGATTACCCAGCTGTCAACGTACTCCCATGCAGTAATTCGGCCATGAAGCATAATAATGGGACCAACAGGATACTGTTTGATATTGCTGCCGAAACCATCGCAGAACCTCACATGTGTTTCACTATTGGAACCAGGCCTTCAGGATTGTAGGCTTCCTTGTGTGTTCTCTAAAGGTAAACTCTTCCTGATATAAGGAACAGCGTAAAGGACGAATCCTCTGACCACATCACGCATGAGTTTCCAGTTGCCTGACGTCCTGGCTTCATGGTCGTGAAACCAACGTTTACGTAACGGAGCAATACTTTCAGCAATAAAAGGTTTAGCAATTGTAGCCCAACCGTGGATATTGGGTTTTGTGAAGCTCCGTCGGACAGTTTTATGGAAACTGGGTCTGCAAGATGAATATTTAGTGCTGCTGTCCTGTCACCTGTGCCTCAGAGGTTCTGTGGTTTTTCGAAGCAATCCTTCTCAATGTAGACGATCTCTTTCTGTCAATATTGATTTTCGCTCCCTGTTCTTCACTGATGTTGTATTCTCATGTTTCGTGCAAGACGACATATCCTTAGGAACTGTCGCTCTCGATTCACCTAATAATGTGGCACTTTTTATCATAGCTATTCCAGCTAAACGCGCACCAACCATCTGTCCTCTTTCAAAATCTGTCAAGTCTGCCATTTTCCCATTTACACGAGAACTACAGAGTGTAAACCAACGGAAGAGCATTCAGTGTTGCCTACTGAGGCTATTTCATTGTAGCCAACACAAATTATGTTACTTGATTTATCAATGTTTCCATTATGGTTTCCACCTACTGTACGTTCACACTAATACATTCGATATGTATTGACATAATAAAAAAGGCAAAAGGTAACGCTATCCCTGTAACAGGCCGTGGAGGCCCATACAGTCGTGAGACGTCGAGGTTCCCACATTCTTTTGACAATCGGCTCACAGATGGCGGTGAAGTTGTCAGCATTACGCGTCGGCCACCCTTTACCCCGTGAAGATTCCTGGGGCTCATTTCAGTTAGAGGCTGAGTCAACCCCAGGACCAATGCGGCTGGGAGGATTAGATAAATTAAAAAATTCAATGATTTCATCGGGACTTGAACCCGCGACCTTCCGGCTTGTAGCATAGTGCTTCTATTAACTACACTACCGCTTGCCCCTCATTCACATAACAAGGGACGTTGAATTGAAATTAATTTTGGTCACTGTGTTTACAAAACGAATCGCTCTTCTGTATACGATATACTGTAGATATCACATATCGAAAGTCAGCTGGGATTTTTCACACAGTAATTGGAAGTGTTTAGCCCTATGGTTAATGCCATTCTCTGGCTTTTCACGATGCTAACGAGTCTCCACTGCACAAACTTGTGTTCCCTGGTTCCATCTCATATGAGACTGAGCTCGGTTTTCCATCAACTTTGCTGTCATATAGCCATGCGCAATCCCAGTTGGGGCCACGGAAAATCGAAAAGTTAAAAACAAGTAGCATGGTGTATTAGATCTTGATTTTTCACGGCAATTAATATTATTTGATGCGTAGGATTTAAGGTTTTCACAGCGGTGTATGAAGAGTTGTTTCTTGCAGTTGGCAAGCACAGCTCTCGGCTCTGTTGTCAACCTTCTTTCAAGTTGATTTGTTGCGCGATTTATTCTTCGACACTGAAGATGGAGGCGATATGTTCTTCCGAAACATCATTTGTCTTTCAACAGGATACACGGAATTGTATCCCAGAAGACGGAAGTGTACAAGATTATGACTCTGTTTTCTGGATAGCAATACTATATTATGTTAATTGGGTCCCATATCTATTTGACTTCTACAGTGGCGTTGGAGGTAGAATGTTCCTCCGAAACCTTGGTAATCAGTATTAGGCTGGGCTGTGTCAAAATCCAGAGTGACACAGTTTAGATTGTAAGCTAATTTAGAAAGGTTTTTTTTAGAGGATTCAGTATTATTATTATTATTATTATTATTATTATTATTATTGGAGGGGGTGGGTTTCCCCATGCACC
>NW_019721006.1:315006-437598 GCF_002891405.2 Cryptotermes secundus | reverse complement strand
TGGTGCGTGCCATCAGTCCCGACTCAGCCAGCGAGTTCGGCCTCTACTGGCTCAGCGGTATCTCTTGATGCTTCCCCCATCTACCAGAGGCGTTAGAGACTACTGTTGGGCGGGAAATGTCCTGAATTTCGCTCAGTGGTCCCCTTGGGACATGAGGTTCTCTTACGTGCCGTAAAGCTACGACACGGGACCCACGGCTTAAAGTCCCTCCCGGAGGACTTATTCCGTGAATTTTTCCGCCCTTAAAACTTCCACGACCTCCACCGGGTTTGAACCCGCGTACCTTGAGTCATGAGGTGGGAACGTTACCCCTAGACTACGGAGGCCGCTGAGAATTCAGTAACAAATGTGGGCGGTAAAAGCAGACAAAGTACGTGACTACGCTCAGATCTTTCATTAAATTTCTAGCACAAAATGGAGAAATTAAAAAGTGTTCCATTTTCTATATTTCATTCCACCGGATATAACAAAGTTGTTCCTTACGCTAGTATATGGCTAAGCATGTTTACAAGGTGTCACACAACAGATGGTGCGGAAGATAAATGCATGTAGGATTTTGGTGCGAAAGCCGGAAGGAAGGAGACCACTAGGAAAATCTAGGCATAGGTGGGAGGATAATAATAAAACTGATCTTAGAGAAATAGGATGAAGTGGTAATGACCGGCATCATGTGGCTCATGATAGGGACCAGTGGAGGACTTTCATTAAGACGGAAACGAAATTTCGGATTCTATGAAATGTCGAGAAATTGAGTAGCTGAACGACTAGTGTCTTCTCAAGGACTCAGCTCCGTGGAGTTAGTTAGTGTGTCATAAATAGCCTCCCTCACAAGAAGGCTAAGATTGTAAAAAGATAATTACGAAACTCTATATCCATTTACGATAAGCAGAACTTTTATTGAACAGGCGTGTAGATTTGAGACCACTTGCTGGATTAACGTACTGAGCTCTGTTTTCCTTTCTCTATTCCGCACCGCAGTAACTATTTAATTTCAAAAACTCTTAAAATAAATTAATTTCCTCCACCCTCAAGGAGCATATGCAAATATATGATCTGTTTCGCTCTGAAACACCAAGTTCAGCCCTCTCTCTTTGTAAAGGAATGAAGCGTACAGTAACATCGAATAAATTTTATTCCTAGATTAAAAAAAAGAAAGAAGTCTGGGCTTCGCCTGTGTACCCGTTGTGTGAGCACTTGGCTAGCCACTACACGCTCTCAATAAAATGGAAGACTTTAAATTAAACTTAATGAAATTTAAATGTCACAGGCTTCGGATGTAAGAGGGGAACAAAAAAAAAAAAGGAGGAAAGAATAAACGTTGTGAAAACCGAAAGGCTACATAACAGGATGAAAGTTATTTTCAATAAAAAAAAACAGTAGATATTCTGTTGGGTTTAGAGGGCTGTGATCGCGGGCTAAAGGAACATAGGCTTGAAACCGTTACCAAACTGAAGAAACCAGAACTGTAGAAAAAAGTTCGAAACAGCTACCGACGTCATTTCGGAAATAGAGAAAAACAAATGCTATGGAATTTACAATAACCAGAGAGATCCTTAGACACTGTTAAAAGCTAAAATATCGACTACCAGTCTAATATACAAACATGTATTTTTCATACCTGAGGAGCTTCATAACTTGTACTCTTTTCCAAGTATAATTAGAATAATCAAGTGAAGGAGAGTGAGGTGGGCAAGGCATGTAGCACGGAATGCATACAGAATACTGGTGGGAAAGCCAGAAGGAAAGAGACCACTGGGAAAACCAAGGCGTAGATGGACGTACAATATTAAAATGGATCTGAGAGAGATAGAATGGGATGATATGGATTGGACTGATCTGGCTAAGGGTAGGGACCAGTGGAGGGCTCTTGTGAACACGGTAATAAACCTTCGGGTTTCATAAAATGCTGGACAATTCTTGAGTAGCTGCAAAATTGGCGGCTTTTCAAGAAGGGCTCAGCTCCGTGAGTGAGTGAGTGAGTGATTTTCTATTATCGAAAGCAATCCTCCTTAGCCGCATAACTTAACGAATAAAACATTCAAGGCATTAAAAATGGTGGATAGATGATTACAGTTTACAATTGCTACGACAGTTTCCGGCCAGCGTCTAAGACCCGTGTGCTCTATACAATTTCTGTGGCAGTAACTGGAGGGAAATCAAGAATAGAACATTTCGGCCCTGGTATCTGAAAACAAATATAAGGCAACTATTTCATGCTTCAGTCACTTTAAAAAGATCCTTAGATTCCAGAAGGATTTTTTCTTGAGCATCGAGGGTAAGGTTTCAGAATTTACATTTATAATCACTATTTTCTAGGCATAAATTTTCATGAATATTTTCTGCCTTTTTGGGTTATTTACTTTAATATTTGTATTGCGTATATTTTACCTTCAATTCTTCTAATATGGTCATTCAAGTTATGTATTAAAACTCTTTCTTTCTTGTCCCGTTCTAAACTGTTTAATCATGCTGTTGTATGTTCATTCAGATGTTTGTCTAATGACGTCACCCATAAATATATTTCTGAAAATTAAATTATATTTTCATTACTTTCATCACCCACATTTCATATACATGCAACCTGCTTGAAACCGCTATTGTTTCATAAAATTTTATTTCCATATACTTTCGAGTTTTATAACTTAAATTTATTTTTATTGCAGCAGACATGGAATGAAAACTCTGTACTTTATTAATTAAATTTGTTAATTAATTTATGATCCTTGGTGGCTTAAAATAATGAAACTAACTCTACAATTTATTTGTTCGTTACAGCTTTTTATGTTGTGGTATTTTTTCGAAGAAAGGAACACACATAATTTGGGTACAATAAACCAAATTGAGAAGTCCTGCTGGGGAGAAATCAGAAGATATTTTTATTTATTAAATCTGAGAGGGATATTATGGATTTTTGTCGGGAGATTTTAAGACTGGAATACTTTCAAAGATTCAGTTAACGATTTTTTATTTATCTTTATTTTTTAAATATCGAGATATCTGCACCTATAATTAGGGGAGACTAACCCATTATATTTCCATGTAGGAATTTACGTTCTCACTGAGGTGGTTATGAACAGTCCTATCGTCTGGATATAACGTCTTGTGGTCCTTTGAAAGTCAATCGACAGTTCGGAGAAATATATCATTTCCGTCTTCAGTATATATATATAGTGACATGACGCCCGAAAGCCGGAATGGCGAAGTCAGAATAGACGTTCATTGCTTGGGAACGACTCGGTAAACACATTCCCGAGGCAACGAATATGCAAGCAGCAATCGAATAACTTTCGTTTCTATGTAACATAGCTGTAAACACGTCATATCAACAATAGAGAGACTGTGATTTCTTCGTGGCCCGTGCAAAGTGGTTATAAAGAAGAGTTCCGAAGCTGGCAGTTGAGGACGTTCAGTAAAGAGTCGAGTTTCGAGACGCCAGCATTCCAGGGTGTGAGCTTGGGAGCAGAGGAATTGAACTGAGCCGGCAGTTGCAGAATAATGGGCAAGAAAATAATTAAGCTGTACGAAGNTGTGATTTGAAGTGACAGTGAGACTGTTATAAATCCGTTGACAGGATACGACTAGTGAAGACTGAGAAACCTAGTGCGTGCGTAACGGTGAACTGTAACGTGCGTAGAATAGCGATAGCGCTGTAACTGCCTGCAATTCCGAGTTGAATACATAAGGTGTCATTAAATCCAATTATCCAATCCAAAGCCCCGTCTATAAATCATGCGCACCCCTACACGTGACTATATATATATACACATAGATATAGCTTGCTCTGTTTGATACCTCCTTCATGCTAGTTTCGTGCTTGGTTTATTCTCCGACCCTGAAGACGAAGGTGGCATGTTCTGTCGAAACGTTGGTTGACTTTTAAAAGACCTCAAGACGCCATATTCCAGAAGAGACGCCTCTTCATAACCACCGTTGTGAGAACCTCGCGGCAGACGTCGTCTCCGTACTTTCAGAGCGTCTATTTTAACGAAGCTGCTTACAGTGCCTCACTACGTCATGAATATCGCTCGCAACAAAGATCCGTGTGAGGAGGACTTCGTGAACTGACGATGTAATAAAAATTCTGTCTTTTGGAATATAACACTGTGGAGTCTGTTGACAGTCAACTGACTTTTAGAGAACATGTCACATCCAACTGCTTGTTTCCTTCTTCATGCTGGTTTCTTGCTTGTCTTGTTTTTCGACCCTGAACATGGAAACGACATATTACTCTGAAACGTCAGTTGACTATGATCGGACTAGACGGAGTTAGCCACGAATAAACACGGATAATACTAAGACTCTCCTTTCTCAAGATAGACAGGCGGCACAGGATCAGCCTCCAAGATAGACGGAGTTATATTTCGGAAGATGGAACTGTCCATCACATTTCTGTTTGAAAACTAACAGTGTTACGCGAATTGCCGTACATTCGTCTCATGAATTTACGCTGGGTTTGAAGGGAAGAGATACACTTTGATTTAGGACATTTCAGAAAAAGAATTACAATATGGCTAAAATCGAATGCGAAGCTAATTAAACTACGAATCACAGTGAGCAGATTTCATACCAAGTTTTGAATTCTTCACATGGGAGGCCAAAGATACCTGAAGATGAATTCTTCATCCGTGACGAATGGATATCTTGACATTTGGTACACAAATCATCTTCGCATCTTTCTGTCTAGGTCACGTGCAATCGTGTTGCTGAAATGACCTCTCAAGCCGTCACACATCATGTACGTACTTTCTCTTAAATGCATATGGAATTCAGTTATATATGCGATATTTATATATTTTGTGATTTCCTAAGTCATACGCTGATTGAATTATTTCTGTCGAAATTCAATACGACTTCCTTTGATGTAAGACCTGACGAGGGCATAAGATTCAGTGTCCTTGACAATTACGTGTTTTTAGAGTTTGGAATAGTTTCAGTGGTTATGGTATTCAATTCATATCTGAAATTTTGAGGTCATTCGGATATGAACACGGCTAGATACGTGTGATTCTATTGAAGTTAATTTTTCTTTAGCATATAGTATTAAAACGATCCATGTAAACTTTGTATGAATGAAATTGAATAGGATAGTTCAGCTTTTGTCCTATGCTGATGAAGTTAATTTACTGGGGATAATACAAATACTATAAAGAAAAACACAGAACTTGTATTAGACGTTAGTAATGACGTTGGTGTAGAAGTGAATACAGAGAAAACTAAGTACACGTATAAAATGCAGGACAAAATCATAACATAAATTAATACATAGAACATGTGGCGAACTGAAGTTAATTGGGAAACATACCAACAGACAAAAATACTAGATTCACAAAGAAATTGAAAGCTACATGCCTACGCTGGTTCCTCTTTCGCGGATTTTTCTACCTTGAAGATGGAGGCGATACGTTCCTGCGAAACGTGGGTTCACACAAGCTCTAAACGGGACTAGTCCCAGAAGACGACAGTCAACATATTTTATGACCTAAACATTTTCTGTGTGAGTCTTGACGTTTTTATAACAAATGAAAGGTTTTGATGAGTGTATATTTCTCAACTTGTAATTTTTTTTTGTTTTTGCGAGTTATTTTGCGATGTATTTTCAGACAATCACGCAGTTACCGTGTCTATGCTCGTCATCGTCACACGACAAATGAATAGGCTCATATTCACAATACAACAAAGGCCTATGCTTCAACCGGTAAGATATTGTGATGATTAACCAACACCGCATAGATAAGTTCTTCAGAAGAAAGCAGTCAAGAAACGTCCTACCCTATTTGGGAGCTGAAGACCCATCATCGTTGTCATAAGAGCCCAACACTGGGCCTTATATAGAGACATACGTGTCCAGGCCACATCCTTACACCCCATTTCTATAAGCTCTATTTTAATATTACTTTCCATCTATGTCTAGTTCTGGACACTTGTTAGGGTAGTTGATTGAGGCACTATGCTACAAACCGGTAGATCGCCAGTTAAATTCTCGATGAGGTCATTGGCTTTTCAATTGACATAATTCTTCCAGCCTCACTATGGCCATGGAATTGACTCAACCTCTAATAGAAATGAGTACCAGGAATCTTCCTGATGGTAAAGGGCGGTCGGCGCTTAAGGCTGATCTCACCGCCATGTGTGATCCGATTGCTTAGAACACGTGAGAGCCTCGACGTCTCACAACCCTATTAGGAGTCTGGATAGCATGGTCGGTATAGCGAAGGGCTAAGGCCTGGACGACTGAGGGGTCAGAGTTCGAGTTCCAGTAGGGTCAAGAATTTTCTCTTCTCCACAGCGTCAAACCAGCTCTGGGGCCCATTCAGCCTATCCAATAGGAACCGAGGGCTCTTTACCCGGGGGTAAAGTGGCAAGAGCGTGAAGCTGACCACTCACCTCCAACTAGTGCCGAGGTCAAGAAAATGTGGATGTATACATTTACTCAGCCATTCGTCTTAATGGCGTAGCGCTTAATTAGTTAAGCACAGGGACAATTTTACCTTTACCTCTTATTCTTTTTTATTTCCCCCTTCTACCTCATTTTCCTCAATGTTACTCTCCTAATAATAATTAGTGAAGGGTGAAAAGTGAAGTTCCTCATTACGTAATGTTCTCTATACTCTTGTTACTTTTTCTCCTGCGTTCAAATATTTTCTCCAGCATCTCGTTAGGTATCAGGATTATCAGTAAAATCTTACTGTCTGTCAGGCTACCGAAACCGCCCGTTCCCCAAATATTTAAAAACTACTGCCTACGGCAAGCAAACAAGATTGGGCCGGGGTATTGAAACGGAATACATACACTGCAAACGTTCTTTGCAACTTTACAAGCCTCACTGGCCCCTCAGCTAATTTATTGCAGACACGAATTTCATTATCATCGTCACTGTGTGTTAGACACCCCCGGCTACTCCGCTCCCACTGCAATTATTTAATTAATTCATCTCTTCTTACGAAATTCAAACTCTGTTTTGGAGATCTGAGTAACAAATTACAAACCTGTTTTATGTCTAACAGCGTTACCGAATTAAGCTGCACAGGTCCAGATAATATTCCCTTTAACTCATCGCCCAACTGCTCCAGTTTCATGTTTAAAGAAGGTGGTCTAGCGGTAAATTTCTAGGTTCTTATTAACAACGTTCTTCGTTCAAATCTCGTTTGGGACACCGCCTATTTCGACTGAAAATTTTCGCACTTTTCCTTCTATCCCTCTGGTAAAAACATATCGGGTCATGATAATTTCCTTCCAAACATTTTCCAATTAATGGCTTATCCCTCATACTTTTTGAAGTTGTATATCTTGCAATACTGAAATTATCGTAAAACAGTCCTAAAATGACTTCCTTAATCCGTTCCTCATATACCTTACGGTGTCGAGGTTGTTTTCTTTATTTGATCACTTTGCAGACGGTAGGACTCCTTGGACGAGTGGTCAGCTCGTTGCAAGGCCTCTACCTAAACACAGGACAACACAAACACAGAATAAACACATACATACCAAACATCGATGTCTTGTGTGGGATTCGAACCCACGATCTCGGCTTCCGAGCGTAAACAGTACATGCATTAGACCGCTCGGCTAGCGTAACCGGCCCTAAAGTGACGTGGATAACAAATTAAAATAAACGGAAGATTGAAAATTAAGGGGATAGTGAAAACGTACACAACAATAAGAGGCCTAAAATACGGATGGGTCTCAATATATTATATCAGAAATGTAGTGGAATACAGATTTTGGATGGGACGCTAAGTTTCCTCTTTCTCTTATCTACTTTCCTCAACGCGCACTCACAATTTATTCAAGCCATGTAATTTTTTACTGTAATAAAGGGAGCAAGATACGGCTTCTTTCGCTCTGTATCCCGCGGGATTATCCTTGCAGCTACAGATTTCTAGTTATGACCTGCTCCTTACTTCGTGCTCGGCCTTGCAAAATGTCATGTGTAACGAAACTCAATTTGGTTTGATTCCGAGCACGAAACACGTTTTAATTTACTTACTTACTCATGGAGCTGAGCCCTTATGGAGGAGTCGCCAATTCTGCAGCTACTCAAGAACTTCCCAGCATTTTATGGAACCCGAAGGTTCATTAACGTGTTCACAAGAGCCCTCCACTGGTCCCTATCCTGAGCCAGATCTATCCAATCCATACCATCCCATCCTCTCTCTCTAAGATCCATTTTAATATTGTCCACCCACCTACGCCTTGGTCTTCCCAGTGGTCTCTTTCTTTCTGGCTTTCCCACCAATATCCTATACGCATTCTTAGTCTCCCCCATTCGTGCTACATGACCTGCCCACCTCATCCTCCTTGACTTGATCATTCTAATTATACTTGGAGAAAAGTACAAGTAATGAAGCTCCTCATTATGCAGTTTTCTCCAACCTCCTCTCACTTCATCTCTCTTCGGTCCAAATATTCTCCTCAACACCCTGTTCTAAAACACCCTCAGTCTATGTTGCTCCCTTAATGTGAGTGACCAAGTTTCACGCCCATACAGAACCACAGGCAAAATTATAGTTTTGTATATTCTAATTTTTATGTTTTTGGACAGCAGACGAGAAGACAAAAGGTTCTGGAAGGAATGGTAACAAGCATTATCCGAGTTCAGTCGCGTCTTAATTTCCTCCTGAATCAGGTTTCGATCTGCTATCGTTGTTCCCAAATGTCTGAACTGTGCCACATTTTTAAAACATCTGTTTCCTATCTTTACATCATGATTTTGCCCTTCAGTTTGGTGACGAGACAGTAACACACGTTTTATCTGGTACCTTAATTTTACTCTCTAGTTGATATTAGTTGAACTGAATTAAACTGGTCACACAAAGCAGACATAGTTTTGTTTAATATATATATTTAGTTCAATTTATTGTCTCTCCATGAAATTTGAAGAGATTAGATGCAGTCATGTAAACGACAATAGAGTTATTGACTGAATTTCAAGAGGATGGTCGTGTTTGGGTTATTGAATTTTGTATAACAGCAATTTTATGCTACTAAAGCGACCCAAAGTTGACTAACATCAACACGTTCATTTTCAGCGGTTCTACACATACAAATGTATTCAAATTATAACGTGCCTGTGCTATGCTGATTAGCTGAATGTGTTTGACATACTCGTAGTTCGTTACACTTGGTTGCATGCGCTGAATATACGAAGAATTGATTATAACCATTCACTGCATAAATTAATAAATCATTACATCATACTAACAGTAAAATGAAGTTTTCGTGTTCTTATATTAAGAGTCCGTGGTACTCGGTAGCGCAGTTGGTTGAGGCACTATTTTACAAACTGGAAGGTCGCGGTTTCGATTCCCGATAAGGTGGATTATTTTTCATTTACTTAATCCTTCAAGCAGCACTACGGCCCTGGGACCGACTCAGCCTCGAACTTAAATGAGTACCAGGAATCTTGCTGGGGGGGTAAAGGGTGGCCGACGCGTAAGGCTGACAACCTTACCACCATCTGTGGGCCGATTGTCTAGAGAAAATGTGGGAGCTTCGATGTCTCAGAACCCTACGAGCCTTCACAGCCTGTTACAGAGATAGTTTTACCTAGCACTAAGAGTCAAAAGAATTTTAAGCTATAATTGTACGTTATTTTTTCTAAACCATCGCTTTTCTTCCTGAAGATTTTATTATTTCTTTTATTTAATTCTTGGTGGCACATTACATCCTGTTTCCATGTGAAATCCATTGGCATCTAATTTCTGGATTGTTTTATGAGGATAAACCTGCATGATTGGTCTCCCTGACTTCAAGGTAGGTTAAATACGAGTATTATGAACAATAAATAAAACAAATTATTAAACGCAAGTATGAAAATGTAGCAATGCGGCTTAAAGTGTAATTTGGCCATTATTAGTTCGGGTACAGGGTCTAATACTGGTTTGTTTTAAAAAAATATTAGGAACGTGAGTACAAGAGTACTTTTGTACTTCAGTAGCAAAATGGAGTTTGTGCCTAAGATATACGTGTGTTGTCCAAAATTTAGTGTCACAAAAATATAAAGAACCCTCACCGATGCAAGCAGAATGGGAAAAAAGTGAACAATGAAGTTACTTTTATGTCTGTCAGTATGTAGACTATACAATGTCTAATGATAGATGGATGAATAATGAATTGAAAAGGATTTGGAAGGAAGCGGTTCTGGCCAAATCGAGATAACATCCCTGGGTTTACTGAGAGGGACTGAGGAAAACAACAAAAATCGTCGGTCAGTATATATATCCTGCTTAGATTCGAAATAGCAAATCCAAATACAATCCAGACATATACCGTTACACCAATCTGACTGGTGAAATTTTCATGGTTTTCGTTGAAACGGCATCTTAAATATATATGACGGTTATTGAATATTTCATTGGGATTTCTACAAATGTCAATGCAATACTTTGTTTGAGTTTCAGTTTCCTGTATTGAGAGACTTATGTTGAGACTGAGGTTCGCCCCGTGCATGAGTGTATTTGTCTGTGTGTTTATTCTAAAAGTTTCTGAACCGTAAGACAGAATATTATGAAATATGATAAAAATATCAAGTCTTTTGAAACCGTTAGAAATCCGTAAATTTGTATCAAAAGTATTAGGCGGCCATATTGAAGCATGATAGAACTTCAAGGCATCTGAAACTTCTGATGAGGCAGGTCTAACTAAAATTAATACTAATGACACAGTGGAGTTATTTAATTTTGAATTACACTAAATAGTGAACCACAGTTACTTAGCCTGTAGAATTTACTAGAAGGAGAGGCATAATTTGACGGCTGCAATGCTTGAGTAGATTGAAATCGAAGAAGTTTTCTTGTTGGACATCAAATATATCAGACCCATATGTAACGTAATATCACTGACATATTTTGAAGTCCCTGAAACAACTTTTATAAAAAAATTCAGTAAAGAAATTAAATATGTAGTATTTGTAGTTCTTAGAGGAAAGTTTTATCTTCTGCGATATATCGCCGTGTACTCCGTTGGAAGCAAAGCTCTGTTTTCTACCTGCTTTTCACTCCCTCTTCTCGATCGGCTTATTCTAGACCCTGAAGATGGAGGTGACATATTCTTCCGAAACGTCGCTTTACTTCCAACGGTCTGCACTGTGTTATATCCCACAAGAAAGAATTCTTCAAAATGAAATATTATCTCAGTGGGTTCTCTCGGTTTGAATCATTATCTGCGTGGATACAGCGTCTGTTACCTAAATATGGTTTGCTGACCACTGAGTTTCTTTTGCCTGACAAGAGACTGATAAATGGAGATGTTATAACAATGAACACAATGAACGCTTTTTGGGTTATGGTAGTTTTACAAAGACTCAAGATCATTTAATTTTATAAATGTAAGTGCAGACTTTGAAGAACTTCAGTTGTGGCGTGGAGTTATGGATGAACAGAGGCCTTCACGTCCTTGAAGCTTTGTGTCTGAGGATAGACAGAATGTCCCTGTCCCACCAGCAAGTGTGAGGAGTTCCATTAATCAATCGGCAGAAGCTGCACGTTGCAAGAGATCGACGCGGGTGATAGCGATGTCCAATTCGGACCGTTCGCTCCGTTTCTTACCGATTACACACTTCAGGTCTGCTGTACACTTTAAGTAACAGACTCTTGTATCTGTTACAGACTGATTCCGTCTCTGCAACAGAGAACAGCCAAGACTGTTAAAAGCGTAGGAACATTTCGGGGAAATCTATATCTCTTACAAAGTTCATTATTTTTATCTTGTGGTAGATGGAGAAATTTTAGGCCGCAAACGAAGTTTATGTTTTGTTTTTATAATTACAAGTTCCCTTCTGTTGTCCTTAAGTCGGAGAGAGATTTGTGAATAGTGGCTTTATCTGTTATCTCCCCAGCTAATGCTAGTAACATAATCGATTGCCTCTGATTCATCTAGTAACGTAACAAACAGGCTTTAAATTTTAAATACCGTAAGAAAGCGACAGTCTGTGTAGGGTAATGTACTGAAATTTACCTGCAGTTATAGAGGAAAGCACAATGAGGCCACATAAAATTATAATTAATAAGGAACACACTTAGGTTATTCAATGACTTATTTTTTGTTTGCTGTGTTGCAAAAACACATCCTTGCAATTGGCATTGACCTAGGCCCAATTCCTCGTCATAAAATATGTAAAACTATCCCTGTAACAGGTCGTAAAGGCCCATAGGGTTGTGAGATGTTGAGGCTCCCATTTTTTTCTTGACAGTCGGCTCACAGATGGAGGTAAGTTTGTCAGTCGTAGGCGCCGGCAGCCCTTTAACCTCAGGAAGATTCCTGGTAGTCATTTGCTAGAAGCTGAGTCGAACCCAGGGCAGTAGAGAGGTTGGAAGGATTAGGCTAATTTAAAAAATCCACTTCATCTTGAATCGAACCCTCGCCCTTCCGGTTTATAGGACAGTGTCTCAACCAACTACACTACAGCGTGTCCCTCAATTCCTCGTCACAGGAATCTTTTAGAATTTCTAAAGTAACTGTGTCACCCGCGTTTAATCCGCAGAGAGAGAGAGAGAGAGAGAGAGAGGGGTGGGAGGAGGAGAGAGAGAGACCGTCGTCTCTTCGCCTGAGCCATTGCTTGAATGAGGCATAGATTTTTGCAGACCGAAACAAACATCACATTAAGGAAATACAAGGAATTTGCCCACATGTCTGTGCTAGACCATCCGATCAGTCAACCCAATTTGGACATCTCTCCCATCTGGACCCCCGCTATCAGAGCACAAGTGTAGATTGAGTGGAAAATTTGTTTTTCTTGTGTTGGTACCATAAGGAGTATCTCTTATCTCCAGTGATGATTTCTATCGTGATAGATCTCGGGTGCAAGACCTCATACGTACATAGTTCTCAATAATTTAATGTTTTATTAGCTCTCGCAAATGGATTGCGTATACCCCAACTGGTGTTGGTACAGGTGTCCGCAGATGGAGATAAGCTCTATCAATTAGGCCCAACTGAGAAGATTTTGCTTGAACACGGAGACAAAATCCAGTATCCGAAACGTTATGTTTTGAAAAATAAACAGGACGATGGATAATGTCCAGAAACATAATATTTATACTAACTCCCAGAAAACTTTAAATGAGTCTCCTTTGTTCAAGATTAATAAAATTTCTATAGAGGTTTGTGCTTTCGGCATATATCAGAAAGTCCATTCACACAACATTGCGTAAAGAAGAAATGGTAATAGGTCCGTATGAATAGAAGTCAAAATAATCGTGTAAAATTATGAACTGATTTCTTATATATGGGGCTGAAACATGGACACTTAGGGCAGTAGATCAGAAACATCTGGAAAGTTTCGAAATGTGGTGTTGGAGAAGAATGGAGAAGATCAGTTGGACCGATTATGTGAGAAATGAAGAAGTGTTAATTAGAGTCAGTGAGCAGAGGAATATCCTACATGAAATAAGAAAACGGAAGGCTAATTGGATTGGTCATGTTTTACGCAGAAACTGCCTTCTAAAAGAAGCTATCGAAGGAAAGATAGATGGGCGGATAGAAGTGACAAGAAGACGAGGAAGAAGACGTAAGAAGATGCTGGATGACCTTGGGGACAGAAGAGGATACTGTCATTTGAAGGAGAAAGCTCTAGATCGCATTAAGTGGAGGAATTGTTTTGAAAGAGACTGTGGACCTGTCGTCTTGACAGATTACTGATGATGATGATGATGATTTCATCAACCTAATAAATTACTAATAATATAGGCCCTATGTGAAAAAGTCTTAGTTGTGGACTTCATTATGGACCAATAAGATTTCTCACCAACTTTAAATGAGAATTTAATTTGAAAATCTGAATATGCAGCAGAAAATTGATAAACACAAATAGGAACTGCGGGGAACATTACAAGAATTTCGCTTGTCACTCGAATCGCTTATGGTGCATTAAGCTCTACGCTACTGCACACGGATTTGTATCCATTCCGTTTTGGTACGTCCACGTATTTCTTCGAATGTGTGCTGACACCTCACTGCCTACCTGCTGGAGTTTTCTCTCAGACGATAAATCAGGGCTGTCTTTGTGCTTCAGTTGTGGCAATCAATTTACCCCATATCAACTCCACCCCCACACTCAGACAGTAACTACCATCCATCTATATCTCTCTCACCTTGTGTCAATCTGTTTCCCTACACTGAACCGCGTCTCCTAAAGAACACAAAGTTCATACGTCTCCCAAGCTCAACATATAGGATATAGGAAGAATGTTCTTTCAGTACCTTTATATGTACCTGCATGCTCTGCTTTTCCCTCAACTTCTGCTCTGAAGTACTGATGTGTTGGTTTCCACAGTCAGTTTTATACAAGTTCTTTACTTTCATTGTAGATATGCAATGATTAATGAAAGTACAGCGGTCGGTGGAATGAGAATTGACAGGTAAAACTGAAGTACTCGGGAAAACCCTGCCTCCGCGCTACTCTGTCCACCACAAATCCTACAACCCTGACCTGCAATTGAACCCGGGAATATGGCGACTAACCACCTGAGCACGTGCTTTTCTAAATATGTTATAACCAAATCTTTGATTGATAAGAATGGAGAAAGTAAGAAGGTAAAGCTATCCCTGTAACAGTCCGTGGAGGACCTTAGGTTTGCGAGATTTCGAGGTTCCCACATTTTCTAGACAATCGGCTCACATATTGCAGTAAGATTATCAGCCTTATGCGCCGGTCGCCTTTCACACCCCAGGAAGATTCCTGGTATTCATTTCTGTTAGAGGCTCAGTCGACCCAGGGCTATAGTGCGTCTGGAAGGATTAGGTAAATTAAAAAAATCCAGTGACTTAATCGGAAATCGAACCCGCGACCTTCCGGCTTGTATCGTAATACTTCAGCCGGCCACGCTACTGCGTGCCCCTATGGTAAAAGTGATTTTAATGATCTATAAATCACGTTATTTGTTGGTAAAATACACAGGAATATTCGACTCATAAGGCAAATTCCTACGAAAAAACAAAGGTTTATTTGTCGATACTGTAAGTAGGAATAGTAACTTGTCTTGCACAGGGCTTACTCATTATCATATCCAAGGATTCCACAATGGGAAACTTTCCTGTTGGCGTGTATCGTCTTGACAACACATTAAAACTTTCCATTTCGCAAATCTCCCATTTCTAGATCTAAATAAATTTATAGAGCATAGAATCTGATGGTTCTTCAGCTTACCAGGAAGTTCTCCACCGTTCACAGAATCCAAATGTTCATTATCGCAGCTAATTACGATGCATTTAACATCATACACACCTCGGCCTCCAAAGTATTATTTCCTTCAGGTGTCTCGACGAAACGTTTATATGAGTTTCTCACCACGCTCATATCCTTGCAGGCTGGCGTCTAGAAAGTCAACTGACTCACACAAGGTCAAAGTCACATTGCGACCGATTGTCAATCAGTCGAGGGTCTTGCACCACACGATAAGCCACAATGATTCATTTTAGTGATAAAGTGTATGTATTATACATAACTGGCTTATACACTCCAGTGCCAAAAGCCATGGGATAACAATGTGTAAATTTATTGTTAAGTGATGCCACTGTCCCTTGAAGACTTGGGAATGCCCAGATCTGAAATAGTTTTGAGGTGTCTGTTCATGGTAAGACGACGTGAATTGTCAGAGTTCGAACGGGTGCAACACGGATGGGACATTCCATTTCCGAAGTTGGTCCACCATTCAACATTCCTCGATCAATGGAGTCACATGTGTACCTAGAATACCTCATGGAAGGCATTACCGCCACCTTGAACAGCGCAGTGGTCGACCACAGTTTCAGATGTGGGTTTATACTGTTTAAATTAAAAAAAAAAAATTGGTGTCGTCGATATCACTTTTATGGATAACTGAAATTGTCTTTTTTTTTTTTTTTTTACTGCAAGTAGTTCAATGTTAGTATATCTCGAACTTAGTGGTTGAACGCAATTACAAATATTAGAACTATTAAACATTTAAATCACAGTGTTACTTATGTCAGCATAAAACTCTGCCTTTTGAACACAAAGTATATTTAAGGGTTTTCTATAACTTATTAATTATCTTATCTTCGTAATGGAGCTGTACTAGTGCACTAAATTTTTAGTTAAGTAGGAACTTAACTTAAATATTATGTAGGTGAAGTACATGCTTTGAAGAGTTAAGTGCAACTCCGTTAGTTGGAAGTAGCTTCGCGACTGGCAAATAATTTTGGTCGGACATAAATTCAACAGGAATGAAGGACATTAATGAAGCTTCAGGATAATATATTCTTGCTCTGGTATTATAAGAGAAAAACATGCTCCTAGTAAATGTAGTTAGACACTAGAGAACTGATTACAGAAGCATGCTTCTTGCCACTGCGGAACCACATGCTCAAATAGTTTCAGACATTTAAACCAGGAAGTGTTTTTGCGAATTAACAAAGCAAGCATTCTCACAGTAACAGTCTAATGTACGTGTAGAAGGCTCGCCAGGCTGAATAAGAGAGGCAGTCGCTTATTCTCACAGTAAACAAACATATAACGAACATCAGCACAAATGGCCTGACGTTATTAACAAAGACGAAGCGATGCAAATATGGAATTCTTAAATGAAGAAAATTGAACGAGTGTAAGGTCAATATTTGCAAAAACGAATTTGACAATTTATTCGACTTGAAAAAATTAAGAACTTGGACGTCCATCATTACTTCTGGAGACAGAATATTCGTATAGCAAGAAGACAGACCTGTTGTGCATATTTCCAGAAACCTCAATTTAATTACACGTAGTTTTATATTCATGACATACATGAGGAATCAGCTGTTCTCCGGGTGAAGGTGTACAATGTACATCCGTCCCGTGTCATTATGAAGTACACACACCCAAATGTGTTGATTAAATCAGATCACTTACTTATAGCTAATTCTGATTATGAATTTGAGGTTCTTACGTCTGTGACTATGAAGAGTTTTATCTTCTGGGTTGCAGAGCTACTTGCTGCCTGCTTCATGCAGGGTGCTACTTTGAATTACTTTTAGATCCTGAATATGGAGGCGGTGATTTCCTCCGAAATATCGGTTGAATTTTTCCAAACTAGGCGCCATATGTATCTCAGAAGATAGACCTTTCCAATTGTCATGATATTCGGAGAATTTTTGGTAGTAATCAGTTCGGCACTTTTGGTTTTCCGGTTTCTCTCTAAAGACCTAAACAATGAAATAAACAGGACTATATAAGTTTTGAGGTTTTCACGGCGATGACTATGAAGAAAGTCGTCTTCTGGGATCTGGCGCCGTGTATTCTTTGTTTCAGCCGACGTTTCGGAGGAACGCAATTCACCTGCCCTGAAGATGGAGGCGATACATTCCTCCGAAACGTCGGCTGAAACAAAGAATACACGGCGCCAGATACCAGAAGACGTCTTTCTTCAAACAGGACTATAATTCTAAATTTGGGAATAACTTCATCTATAAATCGAACAACACACTCGTAGCTTGAAAACTTGAGAATATTTTGAGGAGAATATTTAAAGAGCGCCTGAATAACAGGAATATGAAAAGAATGGGGAGCTTTAAAGCACAAAATATTGTTGTGAAAATCAAATCAAGGATAGGATGGGTAGGGCGTATAGTACGGAGGTTTAAGTTTTAAAATACCTTATTTTGTGAGTAGCATGAATCCCGAAAGATAAAATTTGGGAGACTAAATGTAAGTTGGAAGATGTAAGAATTAATCTGAAATAAATAATGCGAATTTTTGGAATGGCTTCATCTTGAACAATGAAGACGGGGGTTTTCTTGAACAGCCGGACAGCTACTCAGACTTCAAGATTTTACTCCATAACATTAGTCAATACATTTTCCCTGATAACAATGATACTGCTCGTCACGTTAGAGTGATGCCGTATTCGATATGTATAGCTTAAGCTTGGAATGAAGTAAACTCTTCCGTAATATGTCGCCGCCTAATTTGATAGATAGGCACGAAAGTTTCGGAGACCTTGCTGCCTTCATCTTCGTAGTCACCGCTATACGAATCTCGAATCTCACAAAAATCTCACATTCACTGAAACCACCAACGATATATTCGTCCAGTACTGCATCAGATTGGTACTGCCGTTAAGGAACTTTTGAGCCACTCATGCACTTTAACACCTTCATAAATATGAAGTTTGTCAGAATTAACTGTTATATTTAAAAAAAACTCGTCTAATTAAAGCAGTTACTGTTCACATGTAAATGAGATTACAGAATGGATGTCAGACAGTGAGTTAAGAACAACATTCTGACGACAAAGCACTAGAGTATGGAGGTTTCAGAATTTCTGTCCTGGAGTAATTAAACCAAACGCGGTTCTTTCATATTTACTTCATCCATATTCTGCGATTCTGTATCTCTTAAGGGTCTTGTTTAATTCTTCAGAACCTGGAATATAGGTAAATAACATTCACAACACCAGTTCCTACCTCATAGAAAAAAAATGCTTTTCCATTGCAAGATTCAATCAGTTGACGCTACAGAGCGAAAAAATTGCTACTAATTCAGAAAATCACACGAGAGGCAATAATTCCGAGGGCAAAATGCAGTGCTCTTGTTATGGTCAAACTACTAATCCCCGTTGTTCAATGGGCTAATATTAAGAATAAAATATTTTATCGACAGATTCAACAATAAAATTATTTATAAATTTAATTATTATAAAGACTCTTATGCCTAATTTGCATAGTTGAATATAATAATTGTAATTATGGTTTCAAATATAGGCTTATAATGAATCGAAATTTGTTTCAGATAAATATTTTATTTATTCCTGGTTTGTATAAAAACGGGTTTTAATTACACGTACAATCTTGTAGAGCGCAGAATGAAAACGTGATCGTGAATTTTGAAAAGATTAAGGAAGAAGCGCCGTCTCAGCAATTATCCGGAAAAACTAATGATGCTACCAGAATCAAGTTAGGTTTAATGTTCTCCGGTCGAGATTTGAAGTGTGGACCTACCGAAAGTGAATAGTGCCAACCATAGACATCTTAATGAGCTATGCATCTCCTCTGGGAAGAGTGATGCGCTATATTTATATTCCTTAGGGAACATCTTAATGCATAGGAACAAGTTAAAGGGACAGGTTAGAATGTCGACAGAGATTGGTGTACAACCCTAACCTCCCTAGATGAACTCCTTAACATTGCCCTCGCGATGTAATCCTAGACGATGAAGCACCGAGACGTACAACGTGTTCCTCACCACTTTCAAGCTCTCGCTGGCCCTCTTACTTCAGCACTTCAGGCGACTGGGTGAGTTGTTATACACAGGTGGATATAGTTTAATGTATTAGCTATCTAGAGCCTGAGAACTACAGGGTCGAAATTAATATAAAAATGTATCCTTTTATATTCATTGGAATACAGGGCGTCCATGTTTTTTAAAAACAATTTGGAAGGATGAAAACGGCGGAAAATGCATGTTTCCGGAAAGATGACAGGCACAGAATGACGTATCATTAATTTAATGAAGATGTTGGGAGAAATATATACTGTGACGTGATGGCTGAAATCCTAAATAGTGGAGCCAGAACCAGACGTCCGTCGCTGCGCAACGGCTCAGAAATCACGTTCCCGTTACAACATACAGCAGCGAACGAGTCGTTACCAGGCAAAAAGTTGTTAAACACAATATTCCCGTGACAAACAACAAGAAAACAGTGGACAGTTAATTGTTCGACGTCGCGTATTCTATGCGGGCAACCTAGCAGTTATAAAAGGCAGAGGATTCGTGAATTCGAGCAGATGAGTAGAGAGATCTGTCCGAGAGATTCGTCAGACAGACGTTGATCAGGAGTTCAATGTGTGAACTCTTATAAACAACTGTAATTGAAATAGAGACGTGCAATAAATCCAATCATCAGATCTAGAACCAATTATTATCAGTCACGGNACCCCCCCCCCCCCATACATGACAATAAAAAATACAATTATAAAATCTAGTATATAAATAGATGGCTAGAACATTTGAGACAAAATGCCTAAAAACTGAATTGTGAAGAAAAGAAAGAAAGAAATCAGGCCAAAAGAATGAGAGAAAGTTCGAAAAAGAAGAAAAAATAGAAAATGAGATAGAAAAATAGAATGAAAAAGACAGGAAGTGGCGGATACAACAGATATTCAGAATTTAAAGTGTAACTGTGCGTAAAATGGCGGGACGCATTAAACAGTCTCTCTAGATCAGACGCTGGTGCTGAGGGCAATAAAGCGAAACATCTGTCACCTAACAGAAGACACCTGTGGATGGCGCGACCGAGGCGACACAGTGAGTGCTGACTGAACTACACCTTCCTGCAGCTTCACAGCACTAGTAAGTTCGACTTTGCAGCTACGTTCCCAAACACAATTCTTAACATTAGGCATGCTCAGGCGGGATTGAAACATAATTAGGACCGAGTAACGCGGAGGAATACATGCAGGATTTCACGGTTGGACAGAAACTGGGTGTGCGTTATTGATAAGGAAATGATATTCAACTCTGGATTTGCATTCCATATTCATATTTACCCTCCTCAGCATTAGGAATTCCGATTTTGGTCCAAGGTAGGAGACAGAAAGGAAAGACAAGGATGATCTGTTCTAATGACTCCACAGGAAGACTTTCAGCCTAATATAATCTACAATACGAATTATCGCACTTTAATAATATGTTGAGGTAGATGTGATATTGAATAAGCACTCCTAGATAACCTATAAATAATATTTTTGAAGCTTGAAGTTGGGAGGGTCGCTAAAAACACAATCGCAGTAAAATATCTGGCACTTTATGAAATTCCACTGAGGATTTCGGATTTAATTGAACTGACTCATGAGGTTCAAGGGCGGATTTTTGTGACTGTGATAATAAATCACCGGGTTCAGTAAAGAGCGCGAAATTTCAGCAAATTTCAGCTTTAAGTCAATAAGGGTTTAACGCAAAGAAAAGCTTACCTGTGTCCAGTGGGCGACCTCGGTTATTATTATTGTTATTATTATTATTATTATTATACTGCAATTGGGTGTTCACCCGGTGGCAGTAGAACTTACACTGATACAGACAAGGAAAGTCTATAACATAAGGGAACAATACAAAACAAAATACAATACAGTAAACAAGGTACACACAGTGCAAATCCAAACATATAAAGTTATAAAAGGGCACGTGCTTGTGTTATACAAGATATTCCATAATGAGTGACGACTCTTGTAACTGAGTCTGCATTTCACCCTGTTCAAATTTTATAATTCTGACAGTTAACATTTTCTGTTAACACAACAATCATCTTCACATAACACAAAATATAGTTGTGGGAAGAGGGTATAGCCTAAATTCTTTTGGTACGACATGGATCGCATAGAGACTGCTTCTGTGGTCTAGTGGTCAGAGTTTCTGGCTACAGATCCAGAAGTCCCGGTTCGATTCCCAGCGCTACCAGTTTTTCTGAGAATTAGTTGGTCTGGAACGCTGTTCACTCAGTCTCGTGATGATAATTGAGGAGCTACTTCAAAGAAATAGTGGGCCCAATTTAGAAAACCAAAATTAACAGCCGTGGGGATTCGTTGCGTTGACCAAGCGACACCCTCTATCCGCAAATATTGGCACAAAGCTTCGCCGACAAGCGGCGGTCCCTCGGTCGGTATAGTTCGCTTACGGACTAAATTCACGGAGTTTTTTTTTTCTTTTTGGGCCACATATAAAACAACGACTCTAACAATTATTCGTTGCAGCGGGAACGTATTTACCGAGTCGTTACCTAGCAACTACAGGGGATACAGAGAAAAACAGCGGACTCCTCCGATAGGACACGGACCGCATAGAATATGAAGAGTCCAACAATTATTTTACTGTTGCGTGTGTTCATTGCGACTGTATCGTGTTTACAGAGCTGTTGCCTAGCAACGATAAGAGGGATACCCAGATTGGTGGGAAGAATTTATGAAGCAAGCCATTGAAATGTGCTCAATGGCCTTGATAGACATACCAAGTTTTCTAAATATTGTTTTAGGTATTCAAAAGTTGATGTGGGGAATTCACAGACACACAGACAGGATGAAGATCGCATAAGCCTACTTTAGGAAATTAGGCTCCATATACGCACAGGACCTAAACTTGAGCCATGTCCTCTGGAGAAGCTAATGGTAGTTCTCTCTGTCAAGATACTATTTAGCGCTTTTATAAGGCCCAGTGCTTGTTATTGTCTCACTTAGCTTAGCTACGTTGTACATATCATGAGGCGGTTAAATACAATTACAGCTTTCCGTCCTGTTTACACAAATACACAGAGCAGAGACTCCCCCCGTTATACGCGCTATTCAGAAATGTATCTACCGCGTACGTAGTGGAGTTGTTATAAAAGAATTGTAAAAATCGACCGACTTCAATAATAGTCAAGTTTTATAATAGTCTAGTTTTATAGAGCATAAGTAAATATGGAATGAAATGGTTCATTTAATTCACTTCATTCATTACATTCAAAATGTTTCTCTGTTTTCAGTTTTAGAAATAGGCATTCTTGCGTTCATATAACCCGCTCTTTGAAGCTGTCAGATGGCGCTACAGTTGAATGTGTCGGATACACTGAATGACTTGATGATAAGGCCTCGACTGTACCGGAAGCAGATATATGGAAGTGGACATAGGCGATTTGAGGGGCCAGCTAATGTGAACTGGTAATGCGCCTCTGACCAAACAAAGTGCGCTCTTAGTCTCTTCGACTATGAAGACTCGAACAGAGGTCTGACAACTGAAAGAAATTCTGTTCCACTAAAACTCTTACCAATATCCTCTAAGAGGTTAAGATTTGCGTATAATAGTTCAGGGGATTTATTAAATTTCAGTGTATTCATAATTGTCATATATGTCTATGCATGTAGAACATAGTCTTAATACCTTCTGCACCGCCAGAGGCAAATAATTAAGGTGTAACAATTAACGATACTTCCTCTAAAGTTACTTAAGTGTTAGAAGTTTCAAGGTTCTCAGGTTGGTAACTGTTAAGATTTTGTTATTCTCGAGCGTGGTACATTATAATTTGTCAGCGGTAAACTCATCTTGCCCTTCTTCTTCTTCTGTGGTTTCTTGCCTACCCTTCGACCCTGAAGATGGAGGATATATGTTCCTCCGAAACGTGGAACTTTCTCTGAAATACGGACCGTTACAAACCAGAAATAAAATTATGAACATGAGCAAGACTAAATGGCAAACAAATCTTATCCATTTGAACCTACTTTTACGCGCAGTGCATGTAATCTTGTTCTAACGTCCCGTGACAATCAGTGAACGCTATGAATCTCTAGAAGTGTGGCCCGGTTGACAGCTTGCGCGTGATGTGCGAAGAGTGTTGCTCATCAAGACGTGTCTATATAACAACCACAAAGCTAATCATTAAATTCGAGTGGTTACATGACTTTAATTAGCAGGTAACAAGTGTGAAATTACTGATAATTGAGTTAGAGCTCACATGTAACATTCTAGTAGCCCAATTTTTAGCTTCATCTCCGTTAAAGTGGAAATTAAAATTATCAGACTAACTGTACGATCAATACACAACTCGTAATATTCGTTCTGACACCACCGGCCACGGAGTGAATTACATTAGTATTCAGTTACAGCAGACATATCGAACCAGGAATTTTGAGTGCCTGAAATGGTACAAATTATGTACCACTCATTGTCACGCTATTGAACCTTATCAACTTTTACAATATTATATGTTTCATATGGAAGAATGTGTTTAATGTCGGAGTATCATCAGAACTGTCATGGTACTTGTATTTTCCCTTCCTTTCAAGTGGCCATCAGCATTCTAGCCCTCATTGGGTGAGATCTTTTATTACTGACCCATACAGAAACGAAGCCTTTCTAAGTCGTCAATAATTTAAATGCGAACTCATTATAATGGGGGCACGTGGTAGCGTAGTTGGCTAAGGCACTATTCTACAAGACGGAAAGTCGCGGGTTCGATTCGCGATGAGGCCATTGAATATTTTCAATTTGCCTAATTCTTCCAGCCACACTATGGCTCTGGGATCGACTCAGCCTCTAACAGAAATGAGTACTAGGAATTTTCCTGGGGGGAAAAGGACGGCCGGCGCGTAAGGCTGACAAACCACCATCTGTGGGCCGATTTTCTAGAGAAAATGTGGGAGGCTCGACGTCTCACGACCCTATGGGCCTCCACGGCTTCTTACAGAGATAGCTTTTTCTTTGTTTACTCTTTATATTTCAATGCATCTGTCTCGCAAAAGTGCAACCTTCATTCTGTACGTGAAATTATCAAACTGGGGCTGATGCCTTGCAAGTAGAATAAAGGCATAGATGGCTGTTCTTTAGTAGTTTCTCTCATGATTTGCTTCCTCAGCGTGCGCATAATACGTATAGCAATAGCATACATACGTATGTTTCTACACGATCTCTGTACGTCCTTCTTTAAACCAATCATGAAAATGAAAATATAAATTTTCTATCATCATCCACAGTTTTTTGAGTGACTCATGCATTTTAATTATTTAGGATTTTCATTACAGTCTGAAGCGGCAGGAGCATGTCACACACCCCTCCTCTGCTTTGTAAGATTATGCAAATCGCTGCTTTCCTATTCATAATTACTACATATACATACACATTTCATTTTGCCACACAGTTTACACGCTGTAATTAATTTGTCAGTTACACACCTCATATCGCTCAGTGCAGCGTGCGTGCTTTCTGGATTTCATTAATTTCTGGTACGTTGCAAATATTTTATTTTTTTCATACGAATTTATAGAAATTATTTCACACCCACATGTGCGTATGTACATGAGTCGTCTAAATAATATTTTATGTTTGCGGAGATCTAACTTTTAAATCTCAAAGACGAAACTTCACCCTTTCTTTAAAAAAATAATAGGATCTTTAGGTTTAAAGCAGTATTAGGATAAGACCGTAGCTCCACATGTAAGTGGTAGTGAGCGTTTAAAAATACTTACAGGGTCGTTTGTGGGGTCTTGAAAATTCCCATGCGGTATTTCAAAGATGCAGACAGAACCGAAGGGACGTTTAAGAAAATGTTATTTCTGTTTAATATATATATTAGGAAGTACCAAAAGGCAAAAACGTAAATTTGTAACCGCTCTTAATTACGATAAATGATATAATGATATAAATTTCGTCGCAAGTGCAAACAATATATTATGTGTCCTTGATCTTGCTCCTTTACACTACATGTTTCGGCTTCAGACGGCCATCATCAGGTGTATAACACTCATGTTGCTGTCACACTGCTCCCAGCCCAAAATTTAACATTTAAAACACTTTCCTTGTTATTATCAACATCTACTTCGTTGATATCTGTCTGGTTTGTAGATTATTTTACACACGTTAATTTTGAAAATTATCAAAATTTGGCCTGATTTGTCTGATCTGTGCTCTGAATTTTTCAAGAAATCACCCGGAAGTCTCGGATTCTTGATTGAATTATTGGAATATTCTGGGACAGGCACTACATCTTGCTTCCGTTTGCGTAAAATCGCATTTTATCATTATTTCCTCCGGAAAGCAATTTAATGTACTGGAACAATGTAGTCTCTTTCATGCAAGGTTTTCGATCTAACAGAATGGCACCCATTTATCGACGCCTCGAAGATGAATTTGAAAGCTGTGTTGTTCAATAATGGAAACAAGTGTCATTTAGTTTCAATAACACATGAGATTCACACGAAGAATCATACGAAAATATGAACCGCCCTGTGAATCATATCCTACATGAGGAACATTCTCGATATTCGTATCTACGGAGACTTGAACCTGATCTCTGTACCATGTTCTGCTGTTTCCTATGTGAATGTCGCAGCGGAACACGAGAAAGTCACTACTCAGAGAAACTAATTATACTCAAAAAAAAGAAAAAAAAACATCGATCTGAGGGCAAAAGATGTCACCAGATAACCTTTGCCTAATCCACAAAAGTACGTATTTATCTCCTTTCCCCGCCTCCCATATTGAATGTAGTTTAAGGAAAAATCTTTGTTGAGGTTATGGATCGAAATTGCAGTGAGATTTTTACTTGAAATATGTAAAACGGTAAATTTAATCCTATTAAGGACTAGATCATGAAGACGTATGGGTGAGTGGATTTGTAGATCCACGTATTCTTGACCTCGTGCCGCTTCATCCCAGGGAAAGAGTTCCCGGTACCCATTGGACAGGAAGCTGGATGACGTGCAGAGCAGAAAACCTTGCCCTTACCGGGACTCGAATTCAAACCTTCTTCTGTCCAGCCCGTAGCCAGTCTATGCCGACTGAGCGGAGTAAGATTTCTTTCCTCTCCATGTCTTCCAGACCGATCCTGGGGCCCACAGAGGCCCTCCTATCCAATGAGAACCGGGAGCTCTTTACTTGGCGGTAAAGCAACCGGGGCGTGAAGGTGAACAGTCACCTCCAACTAAAGCCGAGGTCAAGAATAAGTGGATATATACATCCACTCGCGTCTACTCTTTCATGGCATAGTGCTTAACAAGTTAAGTAGAGGGACATCTTTACGTGAAGTAGGAATTTACAAAAATTTGAGATGTAAAAAAATAGAATGGATGTTCATGGATGTCAGGGAGCTCGTAAAAGAGGGGGCGTTTGAAGGAGCAGGCGAAGGAGCAGATTGGAAGAAATTAAAAACCGTGACCACTAATTTCGTTGGAGCTTCATCATCATCATCATCATCAGTAATCTGTCAGACGACAGGTCCACAGTCTCTTCCAAAACAGTTTCTCCACTTAATGCGATCTTCTGTTTTTGGAAAGAGACTATCCAGGAAAAGTGATAATGTGGTAGTTTTTCCATTTGCTTTCCACATCGCAGTACAACAGCCGTTCAAACCACTCTGGTCACGCCTGTTGCTATACGAACTTGAACCATCTCGAGCATCATTTGCTCTGTGCTTCAAGTCGCTGCTGATGACGCTGCTTCCGGCATCAGTTTTTGGTGTCTCTCTTCGTCTGATGCCTACCCTTTGACCTGTCCAGCAAGGGAGGCCCTGCCAGTAGCTACGCTACCGCTGGTATAGCTCTCAGTGTCCTTGGCATACTCAAACCCCCTCACCACGATAAGGTGAAGACACCAAGGAGGGGGTTGGAGCTTCAGAGCAGAAAATTACGAATGGCCTGTTAAGGAAAGTTTCTATACCCGCAAATTAACGAGAATAAAAATGTCATTAGAATTGATACTCTGGATTCATATCCAAAATTTATCTCAACAGACCTGTTTGCTTTTAGTTATGGCCATGGGAAACGCTTTCATCAAGAACTATCGACGGTGAGGAAAGTAGGGGAAGCGCATATTGGATTACCACGGCTGTGCAGCGGTTAATGAGTGCCTCAGAGGTTAAACTGCAGCAGAAACCATTAAAAGATATGTTTTAAGAGAGTTTGATTATCAGTTTTTACTTTTTAAATTAATTCTAATTTCTTTCCTGATTCACCCAAAATTTGTGGGCGCTAGAAAGTCTTTTCAGTTATTCTTGAACTCAGTGCCAAATGGCCTATACGAAAATTTTTGTGCACGTGATGAGTCGTTCAATATAAATAATTATTCATTTTAAAAACTAATTATCTACATATTTTGAAATGGAAATAAAAATATTCACTCTGAATACCTCAATGAATTGAAGGACTATGGGCTGGAAAACCGGGATTCCCCTCGTTAGGGATTGTTTCTTTTCTGCTACGAAGCACGAAGCCGTATGGCCTGTTGAAAGTCAACATACATTTCGGAGAATATGTCGCCTACATTTTCGGAGTCGAAGAATAAGTTACGGAGGAAACCACTATGAAGCGCGTCGATTCGATCCTTGTTAAGGAAATAACTTAGATTTCGAGATACGTGTAACCGTCAAATGGGTCAACACACTGCCCTCGATACCTGTAATAGTCGAGCTGCTTGCTACTTGCTGCTCAAGTATACAATGTACAGTATTCTGGTGGGCTCCATCCAGACGCTACTGTGTATCGACAGCTGGAGGAACGTCTCCTTGAGACGGTTCAGACAACAGCCAATGAAGATGTCATAAGTGTACTTGGGGAACGACAGCCTTGAAGCAGCTCACTCGATATCGCACTTAGAGTTGGAACTGGGCCAACCACGGGTCCTCGACGTCACTTCATGACGATTAATTGCATCAGTCGCACTATATCAGTCTTCACACTATCGTTCTCTGCGGATGCTATATCAACATACTGGGGTTGAACTCTTTTTACGTAACTTTCTGAGGACAGACGAAGGGTGTGTTTAGCGTCCACAACAATCATTTCTAAGCGTGGGATAATTCTCACGTCATCTGGGAACATAGGTATCCAGCCCGCTTTAGCGTCAGAATTTGGGTTGGAATCGTTGGGGACATTGTCACGGACCCCTACCGACCACCTGACAGGCTGACTGCGATTTTCTGGAAACTGTTCTGCCGGGGTTCCTTAAAGTTGTGCCTCTATCTGTGAGGCAGAAGTTGTGGTTTCAGGCTGAGAGAGCTCAAGTACGCTGTGGGGAAGAAGTCCGATATTGGTTCAACACAAAGCATCTAGGTAAAGTCCAAGGGCATAGCTTCCTCGATCGCCGATCCAATTCCTATGTCGGGATACTTAAAGGACCACGCTTATGCAGTTACTCCCCGGACCATGGAAGACCTCGTGGCATGATTCCAATCAGCTGTGACAACAGTGTTAAGGCAAGTCCACGAGAATACCGCGCGGCGCACTGCCGTCTGCTTTGTAACGGACGGATGCCGTTTCGAACAAGCACTGTAGTTTTCTATTTAGTTTATTGGGAACATGGCGGAAACATATCTTCAGCAAAAGAAAACAACTGGGCCTGAAACTTCGGCAATTGTACTGGATAATCGGACGAAGATCACAACTATCTCTTAATAGCAAACTCTTACTCTACAAGGCAATACTCAAACCTATATGGACGTATGGTATATCACTGTGGGGAACAGCCAGCAATTCAAACCTGGAAATACTACAACGATTTCAGAACAAGGTTCTCAGGGAAATAGCTGATGCGCCCTGGTGTGTGCCCAATACAGTGTTACATAAGGACTTAAGCGTATCTACAGTGCGAGACGAAATTAAAAAGTGTAGTGCTAAGTACAGTCGGAGACTACAAGTACATCCAAACGAACTCGCAGCCTCACTACTAACCCATGAAGATGAAGTTAGGAGATTAAAAAGATTCAAACCGTCAGACTTATCTGATAGATTTAGCTAGTTTTAAGTGTATACATGCCACAAATCTTAAGGCATCTACTGGGATAGCCTTATTAACACTGTTAATGACATAGTCACCACATCAGTCACCAAAAGTGCTCATTGTCCTTAATTGGACAGATTGTATGAATCTATCTCAAATAATAAAAAAAAAAATTATTGGGGAGGGGTGAGACTGAGTCACTCGGTACGTCGGCCACTAATTAGCCTATTGTACCAGCCCTGGATGATAGATGATGAATGTAGAACAGTCGGTGGAATGAGAATTGGCAGGAAAATCGGAATTACTCGGAGAAAACCTACCCCAGTGCCACTTTGTCCTCCACAAATTCCACGTGACCTAAGGGGCTCGAACATGGGCCGCCGCGGTGGGAAGCCGGAGACTAACCGTTCGAAATATGGCACGGCCACAACACATACTGTGGCTTGGACATCTGAAAACTAGTGCCAATTAACGTTGAAGTGTAAGCTTGAAATCTAAATTTCGAGGGATATTCGTTTCACAATCTATTCGACTTTCTTTTTAAAAAGAGCTCACACTATGTAGGGCATGTTCGCAAATATTACTTCACCATAAATACATGTATAATGACTATAATTTGTGTTCCTATTTTTGCAATAGAGACGAATAAATTTTATTTCAAATACTACGTGTATATATACGTCTGACATTCAGGAAAATCTATGTTTTTTTCGTACAGAATTACATTCATACAGATGCAAGTATGGAGTTTAGACCTGTACGTTAGTAATACAATTTAAAACATTTTTAATTATAGTGTAATGTCCTGAAGTATGTAAAGGGATCAGTTGAACAGTATAAACAATTTTAAAAGTGAATTTTGAAACATATATTTTGGTTTTCTCCCTTTGAACTAGTAAAAACCGAAAATAAGTATTCGTTATATCCAGGATTTCTACTTTGTAATAAAATCTCCTCTGGTGAATACATTCATTTAAGAAACATACGTAAACACAGTTATCCATTAAGAGTTTCCGAAGTATATGTGGTAGATTTCCACACTCACATATCCCTTCTGAGACCACACAATTGTACACAGAGCAGGGATTTTGTTCGTCGTATTATTACATAAAACGAATTAAATATCCCTATAAAGTGAAAAAAGAATTATCTACGAAGAGGGCCAGCATAATTAAACCTCCCACATCAGGAAAATCAAATGGATTTGCAAAGGTTAGCTGACTCATGAGAGAAGAATGACTACTTACAACGTGCTTTAATTCTGTACTGAAGAAAAGGAAACAAAGAGTGATTATACTTCTTGAAAGGGAAACATGATTGGCAGATGTGAAAGAACAATGAAGAACTCAGTACTGGCTTTGAGAATGAAGTGAATTCGACAGAAAAATTTCAAAATCATTCAAAACAAATTCCGATTGCGAGAAAAAATAATTCGAAAATTATGTTGTTTGTCGAAAATTCCTAGAATACTGCGAGTTGACAAAATAATTTCATATTTATGTAAACTTCCTTTCTCTGTAAAAATACATTATTCGCGGGAGAAAAGAAACTATTCGGAAAACAATGCGAAGAATGGTGTTTATTTGTAAGAGGTTTGAAAATAAGACCCCTTTAATTACAGGACTGAACACCTAGTTCGTCGAGCAAATTAAGTGAGAAATCCAAGAGATAACGAACATTTACAAGATGCCAGTCACAAGTACAAATGAGCTTTGGGTTCGCGCTCATTACACAAAGATAAACAATAGGAAACAGCAGTGCAGGGCACAGAACTATGAAGGTAAGTGAGGTTCATAGATGGAGAAGAATTTGATTTATAACTCAAAATCAAAATCGGAAAACTACCATAATGACATGAACATCACAAACTGAGTCAACTGGGGAGAAGAGAAACTATCCCCAATATGCCACTTGGCGGCATTGCTGTAATTCATAATACACCGTATCACACGGCTTAAGAAAATAAACTTCCCACTACTTCATCTCACAACTCCAGAATAATAAAATTGAAAACGACGCGGAACGAATGGAAAAACCTGCAAACTGTAAGACTACAAACCACACTTGTATTTTTATTGCGCACAGAATTTTGCGAGGAAAAGACTGTTACTGTGTTGTAACTTCTTCCATCCCTCTGTGACTTATACCCCGCAGAACCGACATGGAATCCACCAAAATAAAAACTGCGGCTTAACGTATTTCCTCCATTTCTTTATCATGAAACTTTTGTTTTGTTTAGTTGGTAGTTATGAGTTCGAGTTCGATTATTATTGGAGCTAAGGGTGGAACTGTACTTACAGTTCTGTGCAATGCATTGCAGTAGTTCCCGGAGTGCAAGGACTGATGCAGTGAAGTAGTCTGTCTGATGTGTACGCTTGAATGCGCTTGAATGAAAGGTTCCGAGACATCTTAGTATTGTTACAGCCGGAGTGCGCCTGATAGGCATGCTCGAAATGGAGTGGCTTACATAGATGGGGTTGTTGTCGTCTTACAGGATGATGGCGTCTNAATTGCAGCCGCGGCGCGCACTTGATTGTACGCACTGTATATAGACACGATATTTATCAAAGATATTCATGTAAAAAAGGTAACTCTATCCCTGTAACAGGCCGTAGAGGCCCATAGGATTGTAAGCCGTAGAGACTTCCACATTTTCTAGATAATAGGGTCACAGGTGGCGGTGATGTTGTCAGGCTTACAAGCCGGCTGCCCTTTACCGACCAGGAAGATTCGTGGTGCTCATTTCTGTTGGGGGCTGAGTCGGCCCAGGACCATAGTGAGGCTGGACGGATTAGGTAAATTGAAAATTGTAATGACCTTCTCCGGATATTCGTGTAATATCCTTTTTGTTGCATGAAGTATTCGTAAGGTATTTTTAAGGAGGCCGCATGAAATGTCCCGTTCGTTTGTATAATTTGAGAAAATTCTGAGTGTCATTGATATTTTCGTTATACTTGATTCTCAAATTTTTTCAGATTTGGCACACACACAATTTAAAGAATTCCTGGCATAAGAGTTTCTATGAACCTTTATTACTAAACGGATGAGAAAGCAAAATTTTATGTTATATTTTTATGGAGTTAATAGTCATAAAGTCATTTGTTTCTGTTTTGAACCTTTGATTAGCTGAGAGATATTTTGTTTATTCTCGTCGAAGGAGGTAAAATGACCAATTTTTGTTTTTATTTGTCTGTTTTAATGTGATTTTCATTATACGATTTTGATATCTGGACAGTTAGAATTCCATATATGTTCGAAATTTACCTTCAAAGATTTTATTGGATATTCTAACCCTTTCTAGACTATAAAGGCAGGTATAAATTACTGAACGAATAGAGTCAATAACTCTCCTATGTCTCCAAGGGAAAAGTAAGAAGAAATCTTTGCTACAAAAGAAACTGGCCCAACAGAAGCAATTTGTATTCACAAGGCAACAAAGAACACAGATTTAAATCAATCCGTCTGTGACTGGATGGAGTCTTCCAAAAATCGACTCCTGTCCCTAGACATTCATTCTACTCAATGGTCTATTCCGGTTTCCTGTGAAGGAGAAAGTAAGCTTTAAATCATGGCAGAGGAGAAAGAGCTCTCTTCCTTTAGCGAACAAAAACCCAACTGAAGAAAGTTGTCTTCTGGGTTTAGGCACCGTGTATTCTTCGTTTTGGCCGACGTTTCGGAGGAACGTAGCGCCTCCATCTTCAGAGCAGTTGAATAGCTGCGGAGAGCAGTAGCTGTAGCTACTCTGAAGATGGAGGCGCTACGTTCCTCCGAAACGTCGGCCAAAACGAAGAATACACGGTGCCTAAATCCAGAAGACAACTTTCTTCATTGTCATCGCCGTGAAAACCTCAAAACTTACAAAAACCCAACTGTTTCCAAAAACTCTTAGTGTTTAACTGCAGGCTTACTAACTTAAGATAATATTCCAGATACCGAATTCACGCTTCTCTGCTTTGTGTCGGTATGTTCTATAGGAGAAGTCACATTTTCTGCTGTCTCACTGCTTATTCTAACCTCCATTAACAGTTAATTCACCAAGTTGATTCATTTTCTTCTAGTTTCATTTGCGTGGACGTAAAAAAAAAGCTAATTAAACTAAGATTTACATATAAAAACCTTATAGTACTTCTTTTGCCTTCATCTCAGACAACTGGCACCATTAGCCTCTACGTCTCACAGCACAATCCTTTAGGTTAGGGTTGTGGCAAGATGCCTGGCTTGTCCCCAATTAACCACCGCCATGATGGGAATAGAGTAAGTGTAGTAAGAATTAATTTAAGCTGGTATAAAGGTAACGCTGTAAATTTGTATTTGGAGGTAGTGGATTCGCTCGAACGGAAGGCGTGGTATCCTGAGTGAAGACATTTGTGGTTTTAGTTAGTCATTGCACAAAAATACCGGATAGAACCTCGAATACACCACGGCCGCTTCCTTCAGAGTCCTTTCCAATTCATTCATAGGCTCTCCTATCATCTGACGCTATATAATCTCGATCATCGTTAAATAACAGATGGAAAAAATTAGAACGCGGTAGTGACACATATGACACATAGTATGCTCATACAAAAAAAAAAGAAAGAAACAAAATCCGTGGTTTCAGTCCGCAAGCAAACTATACCGACCGAGCGACCGCTTCTTGTCGGCGAAGTTAGTGACAGCTTTAGCGGATAGAGGGTGTCGCGTCAGCGCAATGGATCACCATGGCCGTTAATCTCGATTTTCTAGACCGGAGCCGCTATTTCCTTAAAATAGTTCATTTATCCTCAAGAGGCTGAGTGGACCCTGTTCCAGACCCACCACTTCTCAGAAAATCTGGTAGTGCCGTGAATCGAACCCGGATTCCTAGATCTGTAGCCAGGAACTCTGACCACTGGACCACAGAGGCGGTCATACTACGCTCATTCATTCATTCATTCATTCATTCATTCATCAGTAATCTGTCAGACGACAGGTCCACAGTCTCTTCCAAAACAGTTCCTCTACTTAATGCGATCTAGAGCTTTCTCCTTAAAATGAGAATATCCTCTTCTGTCCCAAAGGTCATCCAGCATCTTCTTACGTCATCTTCCTCGTCTACGCTCATACGCTCACAAAATAAATGAGATGAAGCAGAAACTTTCAGTTCGATGAGTAGGGGAGTCCAATTTTCTGGACTTCAATGTCAGTGAGGTTAACAGAAGCCATAATCCTCTTATTTAGCATTCATCATTATAAAGTGTAAGCAACTGAAGCCATAGTCCATGTTACAAGTTATACGAGTAATTGTATTTCTGGACATAAGCATTTTATATTAGTGTTTGTAATGAGAATTCATGCGTACTGGCCACAGAATGTCGTTATTGTAAAACTGTAAGAGCGTAAGCTTCCTGGGCGAGCCTACACGTGTATTAATTCGCTTGGATTGAACTAAAAGTGAGTTTGAACTCTCGAAGCAAGGCTGTTGTTCTGTACCCGTGAAAGTGGAGTTAGTTTTTATTGCGTTACAGAGGACAGGCGCAAAACAATAATTTAAATGCTATATACAGTGTGTTCTACTATAAGAGTATCTGCCGATCACAGTGGCCGCGCGATATTCTAAGTCATGAACTATCTTTGCCCTTTCAAATACTGGGATGGTGGGTTCAAATCCCACTTGATACATAGATGTCTGTGTGCGTTTATTCTGTGTTTGTGCTGTCCTGTGTTCAGGCAGATGGCTTGCGACGTTCTGAACTCCCATCCAAGGAGTCATACCGACTGTATAAAATATCAAGAAATTCAGAAAGCGCCCAAGTCCCAACAGAGTGCTGTAGAGCCATAGATAGATAAGATAAATTAGTCCATGGCCACTTACTTCCCCATCATTTCCAACTAATAGCCACTAATAATACAATGACTCTACGCTATTAAAATTCGTTTATAGACAACAAATAAATAAATACGCAAATAAGTGAATAACGTCAAATACAAAGCTTAAAGCATTAATCCGTATACGGTTGCCTAGCGACGAAAAAAACGGTGGACACAGAACTCTCCAAGCTATCCTAGCACTAATAACATAGGACGAAACGAAGCAAGGGGACGAAAAACTTCATATTTTAGAAATTAAAATAAGTTCAATACCTGAAGAAGCACGGGCCCTATGCCAGTAACTAGTATCCTGTGAATATAAATTAATATACGAGCATGTAGATACTAAAGGGTTTTGACGATGGTGTATAACGTTAGGAATTATTGGGTTTTTGGACTTTGTTCTTCGTGCGCTATTCTAAAAACTAGAGAGCCAACGTTCTCCCCTCTCACCTGAGGACGGAAACAGATACAATTTCCGAAACGTTTTTTCTCTAGCTTTTAGAATACCGGACGATGAACAAAGTCCAAAAATCCACAAATTCTGAGCAATATACAGGCATAGAGGGCAAATGTGTATGAACAATTTTAAACATAAGAAAAAGGGAAATCGAGGAAACAAACGTTGGTCTCACTGTTTGTTTCTGCAGTTCTAATCTGTGTCATTCGGGCAGTGAAGACAGTAGAACAATCCCACTTAATGCGTTAAAGTGTTGGATTGTTTGCGATGTGATGGATCACAGAAGACTGAACTTTCTCTCAGGACACATCTGTTCAGGAGGGAAAGATAATAGGAACTGTGATTATCCTGAATCCCACCCAGAAGTTTCTATCCTTCACACATGAAGAGATAAAAGTATTCGGAAACAAATCTTGGAAAAAATTTTCTAAAAGAAGTTGACAAATTGGCATGCAATAATTTCCGTAAAACTAACCTAGAAGAGCAATATTCACTACAATGTAATTCGTATAGTGCGGTAGAAATTCGCTGAAATTCTGGAGAAACATATTCAGGGTTGAAATAAATTTATATATTTTCATAAGACGGATGAAGAGTTCTAAATATATTGCAGTTCCCGGTTCCCGCTATCTGCTGATAGTGTCACTAGTCAAAAACAGATGTCTGTATCTTTACTGAGAACCACATATTCTTGCCAGAATTTACATAGATTTATAACGGTTTTCTAGATTTGCGTTGTATTCAGAAAAATACACGAATCCTACTACAATTATGGCGGTAGTGTCAAATGAACTCGCGGCACATATGCATGTCAAAAACGATATACAAAGACGGTCAATAAATTTAATATAAAAGGCATATAATTTGTAAACATTACTGTTTTCTGTGTTGAACCGATATGTAATTCCGAGAGAGATGTGGAGAATATCCTCTTCATTTCCAGCAAAAAGGAGCAATGAATGCGAGTAAGAGCGGAAGCCGCTTCAAACTCAGCTTAAAATTAGGTGCAAATGGATGAGGAGTGACCTAAAGCAGCAAGCTTATTCAAGTAATACTTGTATGGATGTCACGTCACGAGGACATGGGTCCATTATATTGATGACCACATAAAACTGAGAGTTTTATCTTTCGCCTGGGCTACAGTGTCATGGCGTTCATACTCAGTTTCAAATTAAACAAAAGCAAATATCGGAGCAGGCTGCGCCATAGCTCAAGCGGTTAGTCGCTGGCTTCCCACCGCGGAGGCCCGGGTTCGATCCCGGGGTCTGGTCAAGTGGGATTTGTGGTGGACAAAGTGGAGTTCTGGCGGATTGTCTCCGAGTACTTCGGTTTTCCTTGCCAATCTTCATTCCACCAAATTCTCCATCATTATAATCACACGGGGCAGGTATACAATAGGCCAATCAGTGGATCCAGTTGGACTCCACCCCCCAGTAGGCAAATTAATTAATTAATACCGGAGGATACACATATAGACACTACTACTCTGCATAATCACCTTCTCTTTCCACCCACTCTCTCTCTCTCTGAGGAGGAGACAAAATCTTATAATTTACACAGGTTTTAATTTTAAAATGTATCAACAGAAAAATGAACACATAATATTCAATATTTTGATTGATATTTTATTGATGTTTGCAGGACAATTTCGTTGTGAAGATGCTGCGATGTATGGTCAATGTTCATATGAGAGGAATATTACAATTCACTGCAACTATGTTGCTTACTGAGAGCGTGCGTACTGAAGAATTGTGCATATTAATTTTATCTGTATAGTAATGGTATGCAGCTTTCTATTAAATATGTAATAAAAGAGTTTAATGCCTGATTTTTTCTTACAACAGCAATTAATGAATGTGATTTTAATGCTATATATATTTATAATGAGTTTCATGGAGGTAGGCCTAGGCCCAAATGAGGGCTGTAGCGCCAAGGAAAAAAAATATATTTATAATATTTAAGGAAATCTACATTTCCCTACACAGCATTACCTACATATATACAGGTATAGAGTTTATACGGGCACCTTAACAATAAAAATCAAAATTATTTTAATAAACATATTCTTCCATCCTAGATCACTCACTCACTCATGAAGCTGAGCCCTTCTTGAGAAACTCCAAATTGTGCAGCGTCTCAAGAACTTCCCAGCATTTTATGGAACCCGAAGGTTCATTACCGTGTTCACAAGAACCCTCCACTGGTCCCTATCCTGAGCCAGATCAATCTAATCCATACCATCCCATTCTATCGCTCTAAGATCCATTTTAAAATTGTCAACCCACCTACGCCTTGGTCTTCCCAGTGGTCACCTTCCTTCTAGCTTTACCACCAATATCCATCCTAGATACAGCAGTAAAATTATTTTTGAACTGATTAAACTTATATTTGTAAGCGCATTTTCTGGCTCTTCTCTCTGGGAGTCTCGTTGTTCCCTCCCTTCTGAAAATTTGCTGGTGGCACCAATGCTTTATATTGTGAAATAAAATTTCCTCCGGTAAATACATTCCCATAACCTTCATGAAACACTCTTACCTTTTAGCGATATTCGAGGCATTTATGAGGGGTTTCCTATTGATTTATCTGGTTTCGATCAGCTTGATCTAGCACCACCTGAGAATCTTCAACTCTTCCAGTGTGGATAATGACACACTCATAGCAACCGTACTTACGAGTGAGTTGAAGCACAGCGGAGCTTGCCGTCTGCTTCCGCTGGTTTACTCTTCTCTCATGAAGATGGGGGCACATGCTCCACAGAAGACTATATTCTTCAGTAGTCACCGTCATAAGAAACTCAGATCCAACATCCACTGAATGAATTTGTGTGCTTGTTTAGCACGAACAGTAACCAGAGAGACATTTAGGTAAGATTACTGTAAGATAACTGGTAGGAAATTGGGCAGTGTCTGGCGCTGAGATGTCAAGAGTAGGTGACTAGTTCTGAAGCGTGTCACAAGTTACTGATGACAACTTTTGGCAGCTTTTTCTGTGTTTCCAGATTTCAGTTCCTTACTGTCCGAGCCGAATGAGGAAAGTCACATTCCCTTGATATTTAAATCTCGAGGAGTGTTGGAGGATGCGGTTGTGGCCTATTTCAAAGCAATATATAGACATTTTAATTGTTTCTTGCATCCTGTTGTGTATTTAATTAATATTAGAGTCAATTTTACCGACCACACAACATGTTTTTATTATTATTATACTACATGTTTCGACCTCAAGAGGTCATCCTCAGGTGTACGAACACAGCTGTATAATTACACGCAATCACATTCGTCTTCTCACTTATTCCATCCTGTATCTTATTCAGGCTCGCGCTCAATAATATATCAAGCTCTCTCATAAAACACAAGTTAAAATTTTCTAAATGTCAAAAGTTAAAATTTAAATTTAAAATTTTAAAATTTGTGAATCGAATTTCAATTCACATCACTAGTTATGCTTTCACTTTCACTTGTATTCAGTCACTTCCTACTTACGTTCATCACTGCGTCAAGTTCACTTTAACTAGTTTAATTATATTATTGATTAAACGTTCATGAATTAAAGTTCAATTTTATTATAGATTGCACTTTTTCACTTTTGGAGGTCTTGCTGTTCTACTGCGTCTTCTGAAGTTGTGGATCTGTTACGTTGCATGTCGTGATGGCTACTGATCCGCAGCAGAATATCTGGATTGAAGACAGAAATTAAGAGGTCGATGCAGAAAATTACGTGGTGACGATTTTCACAATTTTTACTCCACCAAATAATGATATAGTGATCGAATCAAGAAGAAGAAGATATCTAGGTCATATAACGGGTGTCATAAAGCATAGACTGTTTTATAAGGAAACGAGAAATGGACATAAAAATTTCCTTCTTCCTTCTGTGGTTCCACAAACTTTGCCTTGTGACCGACAAGCAGACTCTTCAACAAGGGAACAAGTTTCCAAGATCTGGTACAATAATGCATTATGTAAGGACGTAAGTTCTGTTTCAAAGGAATTGTTTCAGTACTCTCCAGGCTCCAAATCATCCACTCATTATCACCAACATTACGGATTCTCGATGCAGGCCATAGAGTCATTAAGCAGAGTATCAGACAATCTAACAGATATTGGCATGTCGCGTACCGGCAACAATACTGGCGTAACTAAGGAAATGCCCCAAATCAATAATTGTATTGTATTCATATACCTTCGTCATAAACTTTTAGATCTCAAAGAAATGTGATTTTTAAATTAATACTGATGACGAGCTGTTCGTAAATCTGACTTTTACTCTGCAAAACTAACACAATTGTTGTTCTCATGGGAGCCACTGGATGACACAAGTGATTTTATATTCCCTGATTGTTACCCCCAAACGTTATACGTGTCTTTTAGTTATGTTTTCGCGCGGCGTGCGATGTCTTCTCTGATTTCGAACTGTCATGAAGCCATCTTACTTTTGTGAATCATGAAACGGTGTCTTAATCTACAGAACTGATATATTTTAGAAGTAAATAGAAATGCAAATCTTAATAATGCAGACTTGTTCCTTGAGAGCACTCAGCTCGTTTATTCTATAAATTTGATAATCTTGGAGCTCATAATATTTTTTCAACAGAAATAACATGACGCCTGATCTCATACGAAGCAAAGACAAAACTCAATTGCGTCGGATCGGAAATAAAAAAAAATTAATCAGTAAAATTAACGCTTTGTTTTTCAATGTACTTTCTGAGCTAGAGGTATCTCATTGGAGGAAACGTTCAAGCTAGATTTCTACGTCAGCTTATGTCAGCTGTTGGAGGCTGGAGTAATTTGTTTTAAAGTTTTGGAAGAGGAAAAAGTCGAATTCACTTGAATGAAAATTAAATTCTTTGCTGCATGTTCTCTGATAGGTCGAAATCATTTCCCTATATACAGATATACAATATGGTAGTATATTAAAAATAATTCCTCGGATACCACAGTAACCTGTCACACATCATATGTTATATGTTTGGCTGTGGTTGCGAAATCTTGACCTTTACACATAAATCTGAGATTCAGAAAGTTAAAACAATACAAAACAGATATTTAAGAATGATTATAGAATATCGCAAACAAGAAATATTAAGTCCTTAAATGCAGTTTTCTCAATTCTTTAACTGGAAGAAAACCTCCAGGTTCTGGCCTTAGATACTCATGAGAAAATGAACATCCACGATCATCCACCCCTATAAGCCAAGAAGACAGCTGTGTGTGGGGGGGGGGCACACGCTGATTAGTACATGCGTAAGGAACCGCGGAACATGCTACTGCAGTAGAATGAAGATGTGAGGCATTGAGCACCTAAGAAGCTAAGAAGGAATATGAGACACAAAGAAAGAAGGAAAGAAAGGAGGACAAGAAAGAGAGACCGAGAAAATGCAAACGAACAGACCAAATTAGAAGAAGACATAAATTATTCATTTAAGACAATAACATACGTGAGGTGGTGTGAGGGGGGGGGGAGATATAAGAAATGACACAAGTAACTGGAAAAAACCACGGAAAATATTTATGCTGGGCCCAGAACTGACGCTTCATGGCACCTGCACTGAAAGCTGAAGCTAAACTGCAGACAACCCTCCTGTCTCTAATTAAAAATTCTTTCTCCTCTCGCTCTCTCTTTAGTGGACTGCAAGGCATTTGAGAGGGTAGGGGTTGCTGGTTGCTCCCAGCCTCTCGTCCCGAACTCGGGTCTGTCTGTGGGTGCGCTCACAGGGAAATTAGAGGTTTTGGGTCATTAAATAGCGCCATGACGCACTCATGGCGTGGAAGGGTGATGGAACCCTCCTCATGGACTGCTACTTTGACCTCGTAGGTGGGTTTTTGTATCACTTCGATATGAAGAATTGAGACCGAAGGCAGCTTACATGTCTTCGTGGCACAGTAATTAATTAATTTTACATTTTATGTTTTTATTGTTTATTATGGAAAGGAATTTAAATTAGATGACCTATATTATCATCCGCAGATGGGCAAAGTTTGCTTTTACGTAGAGCGACTTTCAAGTGACAGGTAGTGCCCGAATTGTTATTGTTAATTTTCTTGTACTGCATACTACGCAAAATCGTCTAATGCATTACACTTCTTGAGAATCTGACAGTCATTCACCTGGTCAAAACATTTCTCACCTTATATGAACCATAAAATTTCAGTGTCGTGTAGAGCTTATCATCTGGGATATGACGTCTTGCAGAATTCTGCTTGTTCCGTGCTGCATATTTGTTTCAAGCTTGGCTTACTGCTTTATCCCGTAGAAGGAAGCGATATGTTCTCCGAAACGCTGGCTGACTTTTACCGCGCTTCATTGAGTTACATCCCAGAAGATGGAACTTAAAATAACCCAGATATAAGAACCTCAATCCGCATACTTCGTTGTTGTGCCCATAAGAGCCGTCACTGGACCCAATAATGAATCGGTTCAGTTCAGTTCAGTTCGCAGTCTCATGTTCCCATTTCCTCAAACTGATTAATAGATGGTATTAGTATTATTCTTCCGCATACGTCCTGGTCTCAAGTTGTCTTCCCTTCAGTTCTGCGAGAAAAAAAAACTGGCATGTATTGTGACACAACGCCCAAAAGCAGGAGTAATGAAGTCAGAACATTCGTTCGTTGCCAGGCAACGGCTCGGTAAACATATTACCGTTGCAAAGAATACAAAAGCAACAATCGAGTAACTTCCGTTGTTATGCAGCAACGTTGTAAACACGCCTTCCCAACAATAAAGGGATATGTTTTCAGATTGGCTGGTGCAAAGTGGTTCAGTTGGGGCCGTTCAGTGAAGAGTCGAGTTTTGAGACGCCAGTATACGTTGTAACATGCGAGAAGATCTAATCCGTTATGACTGTAGAAGAAAAATTGTATAGAGATTATGACAATGGTCCACCTGTTACTTCTCCGTCCTAGGTTCAAATATTTTCCTCAGCATTTTGATCTTACAATTCCACTACCAAATTTACAAGTTCCTAAACTGAAATATACTCTGAGCGGGGTTATATCTGTCGGCACACTCAGGCCTCGTTTCTTGAATATTCATTTTAGTATCATGTTCTATCCCATGCTGAAGTATTTAAAGTGGTAATTTATCATGAGATTAACTTTAAAAATTGCGTCAATTACAAAGAGTTCGCAAGAGAATGTAAAACTTACAGGATTACTGAGTTTTTGGACTTTGCCCATGTCTAATATTCTGAAGAACAAAATATTTCGGAAACTGGATCTGTTTTCATCCTCAGGTGAAACGATGGGAAGCATCTCCTCTGTCAGTTCAGTTGTGGGAAGATAAATTCAACCACTGATGGCAAACAACGTTGTCCGTAACTTCTGTCTCGGAAAAGCCTCCAGCGACTGGCGAGAGTTCCTGGCTACGACAGAGGACACTGCCTCGCTTCACATTACTGCAGCATTCCAGTCAGATAAGAGACCACATTTCTTCTCCCGTCGCGTTCATGCCTTTTTTTCTTGTACAGATTTTCCCCATCATTGGTTACGAAAAAGGGACCAAACTCCTTAACCCCTTCGCTCTACAAATTTTACTCCCTTATATTTGCGTTTCTAGGAGCCGGGATAGCTCAGTCGGTATTGCGACTGGCTACTGGCTGGACGACGGACGGGTCGGAGTTCGAGTCCCGGTAGGGTCAAGATTTTTTTTTCTTCACAGCGCCCAGACCGACTCTGGGTTCCGCCCAACCTCCTACCCAATGAGTACCGGGACTTTTCTCCGGGGGTAATGCGGCAGGGGCTTCCTCCAACTAGTGCCGAGATCAAGAAAATGCAGATCTGTAAATCCGCTCCCCCATACGCCTTCATGGCATAGTACATAATTAGTTAATCACAGGGACAAATTAACCGTTTTTATTTGCTTTTCTGCGGTGTTTGAAGGCGAAACGGCGCAGCGTGCGATTGGGCTACGTGGGTGAATTATTAAAGATATACTGCGTGTTGCCGATACGTAGTAAAGAACTTATGACCTTGAACTGTATCATGACATTAATGGTGACCATACTGAAATCTACTGAGCACATAAGAAACTTGGTCAGGAGCATTCTTTAAAATTGCAACAATTTATCTTATTCATATAGTGACCAAAGTTATATAATATTTTATTTTATTGACTCTCGGAACCGGACACACGTGTATCATGAATATACGTATGTTCCCATTCACCAAAACATCTTATGTAACACTTTCCTGTACGTCAGCCTCTAGACTGACGTATGAATTAGTGAACTTCTGTAATAGAAACACGTATCCTTTACAAGAATGTTTTCTCACGTATTAAACTTATATTCTAAAACTAAAATATATCATTGTATATTTCACATATGGCCGGTTACGGTAGCCGAGCGGTCTAAGGCATGTACTGTCTTCGCTCGCTTGGATACCGGGATCGTGGTTTCGAATCCCACTCAGGGCATTGATGTTTAGTTTGTGTGTGTGTGTGTGCGTGCGCGTTTTTATTTGTTTGTGTACAAGTAGAGCCCTTGCGACGAGCTGATCACCCACCGAAGGAGTCCTACCGAATGTGTAAGATCTAGAAAAACCGAAGTGAACGGAGAAGTTCATGGAGGTAGGCCTAGGCCCACTGGGGCTGTAGTACCAAGGAAAAAAATACTTCACATATATTTTATATTAAAATACAGTGTTAATCTTAGATAAATATACAATCAGACTGAGGTTATATTAACTGGATTATACAATGCATACTTTCATCCATTACTTACCGCAAAGCACGGCTATCAATTAATTACGAACGGTTGCCTAGTAAAAAAAAAAGCCGATACGGATAACTTTATGAATTGTGAAAATCGAATTTTGTAGAGTACAATAGGAACCACAGGACTGCAGGAGAAAACTGAGTTAAAACTGACAGAGACTTAAATTTAATTTAACGAAGAACATGAAGAAAACGAATTGTAATTGAAGAATTTTATGTAATAAATTACAATTATATTACACAAAGCCATCTTTTCCCTCAGATCATACGGAAAAATCCATATATAAGTCACCTAGCAGTTTGTTGTAGTGGCAACCCTCTAGACTTATACGCGGTAGATTCTCGGTTCGCATACCGGCTCTTGTGACTCCATATGTTTCATGCTCTTACTTAGCTATTTAAGGTAAGTTCCGAGATATTAAATTTATTATTCCAGTACCATTTCCTTCCAAGTCCCTTCCAATTCATTATTCATCTCTCATCCTACAATTCCAAGCTGCAGTTTCGCTACTTACAAGGTCCTAAAACAAACATCTCTTCCCGGAGAAACAGGTGAGTACGTCTTAATAATGCTAATGGTCTTAACAAGGGCTGTCATGAGACATATGCTTCATTATGTTACACATCCTGCGGTCTCCAAACCCTAACAGAAGCGGAGTGTTCCTCGGGAATTTAGTACAGGTATTAAAGTCTCACCCTCCTGTAAGCATCCCTTAGAGAGAGGCAGGTAATTCTGTCTATGCTGGGGCGTTCTATTTTCCGGGATATAACGCTGTGTAGTTCGCTAAGTCAACCGATATTCAGAGGAGCGTCATGCGGCTCACATGCTTTTACTGTTGTTAGAAACTGGACCTTTAATATCAATAAACAGCAGGAAGAACCTTCATGACCTCTATTCCTCTCCCAAATCTAATAACATGTTATGCGTTGACATTTCACTGCATGCTATCCACGCTGTTTACAGTTCGGAAACATGTGCCATATCAAATTTATTGGTCTAATGAATTCAAATTAGAAACTGAGTGATGTTAAGGGGCGAGGTAGATACAACCATATTCCAGATAGTTTAGCGCACACAGAGAAGAGAGCGGGGCTGTTTAAACGTGATTATTCTCAAGTTCTAGTTCTGTGTGACGGTTTGAAATGCATTATAGAACGTGAATATCAATTTAGAAACAAATTTGAAAATTCTATTAAAATTAACAGATAATGGACACACACATATAATTGATAGAAAAATAAATATGTTTCTCAATGAAGTGTTATATTAAAAATGAAAGGAAATATATATTTTTTTTATAAAAAACCGGAAGGAATGAGATCATTAGGTAGACGTAGATAGGAGAATAATATTAAGATGGATCTTAAGATAATAGAATGGGCGGATGTAAACTGGATTCATCTGGCTCAGGATAGGGATAAGTGATGTGCTCTTTAGAACGCGGGAACTGATTTCCAGTTGAAGGCGGGGAAATTCATGAAAGCAACTACTGACTTCCCCAAAAGCACTCTCTTCCATTAGTTAGTTGTAATGGCAATGTCAGAAAAGTCGCTGATTGCTGTTATAGCTCGCTCACTTTATTCGTTTGTTTAACTTCGTACTATCTGGCTTCCATGTTCCCCCTCAGTGGAAGGGTGTCACGTGACCAGACTGACAATGATGCCCAGTCAGCGATCTGTTGGAAAAAGGCTTTATGCCCTGGGCTACAGTGTCGGAGCATGAAGCTCACCGCTCAACCCCACACAGTGCCTAGGCTAATTGTGCATAGATATTTAGATCTGCTCTCTCAGATATCTTCATAATGTCTTGATTAGAACTAGAAAAACTTTTATCTTTTACATACAATATATTGTGTCCGATGGACTATGTACGATATATATGAACAGCTGTATTAAAAATACTGTAATAAATTTTTCCACTGAGTTGATTGTGATATTCATCCGGGATTTCAATTTCTCTCATTTGGCATTTGTTCGTGTCTACTTGCACAGAGCAAAAACGATACCAATACTTCCCTTGGCCCGGGAAAGGCAGCAGTTTTAATTTCAGGTATTGAAAGTAATGATCAGAGGTAATCGATAGATGGGCGATTGTATGAGCCGAAGGTCTATATCGCGACTTTTCTTGCAAACGAAAAGTACTGAACAAAATACGAAAGATTTAACGGAAATATTCTGTTCATTGCAGAATTTCTTGCACTTCGCTCTTTCAACTAAGTAAGCGTTCCCTTAATTTAGATGTAATTACATTTATGACGACCAAAAAAATGCACAAATTAAATACTTCTCTCTACTAACTTGATAACTTTTGACAGAATTTTAGTAAATTTTTCTTGAACTAAAGGCTATACCAACATGGAAGTCACATTCCTATCCCAGCAATCCCTACATAAATTCTAAGTTCAGTAGCTGTCTCTCCTGCTAATCGGGGCGTCCCTGTTTCGAACCTCATGTTGGAAACCAGTTATTCTGAGTGAGTGGTTTCCTACTTTTTCTCGATTCCTTCAGGCAAGTGCTAGAACGGTATCTTAAAATTAACAGGCAACGGTAGTTTCATTTGTAATTCACTAATCGTGATCATTCTGTCACCTAAATGACAGTGTTGCAGAAATCAGGAATTACTTACCATAATTTTATTATTACTGATATATGGTAGGATCAACATCATAGTAATTTTTGCAAGCTCCTGAATATTATGACATAGGCCTATCGTAGAAATATATTTTTTTGCTCTTCGAAAATATAAAAAAACTCGAAGGTGGTAAGTCTGGCGAGTGGTAATACAGAAATATATTAGAAACAAAATAATATTCTTGGGGCATAAAAGAATTTGCTTCTTTATGTCTGTTCACATTCAGCAATTCCACAGCCGCTGAACTGATTTTTGTGAAATTTCATATTAGAAAATTTACAAAAATTAGTTAATATATAAACCGTTTTTCTTCAAATTTTGGTGAAATTTGGTACGAGATATATTTGCGTCATATTACTCTGGCATTGTGACTTCTTCCATACTTACCAATTGCACAAACCGGGTATAATTATAACGTTATGAGAAATTAGAACATCGTGAGTATTTATGATCAGATCACCATTATTCACCACAGGTAATTGCAAAAGGAACAGAATCTGAAATAAAATGCTCTATGAGGGACGTGAAAAGTAAAGTAAAGCAAAGCTATCCCTGTACCAGGCCTTGGAGGCCCATAGGGTTGTGAGACGTTGAGGGTCCCACATTATCTAGACAATCGGCTCACAGATGGCGATAAGGTTGTAAGCCTTACGCGCCGGCCGCGCTTTGCTCCCCAGGAAAATTATTTAATTATATCTTGGTACTCATTCCTGTTAGAGGCTGAGTCATCCCCAGGGCCATAGTGCGGCTGGAAGGATTAGGTGAATTGAAGAAAAATCCAATGACCTCATCGGGTCTTGAACCTGCGACCTTCCAGTTTGTAGCATAGTGCCTCAACCAACTACGCTATCGGAGGAATGTATGTTATCTATTTACAATATATATATATATATTTCATGAGCAGAATTTGTAACCGGATTTCAGGCAAGTGAAATCACCCTTGCTGAAGTTTACGATCACGTGATACGGAGATATCGCTGCAAGTTGGGTGGATATTCTCTGCGTAGTTCTTGCTGCCTTACAGTTTGACCAGCATAATTATATAGCTTCATGCAGGATAACAAAGGAAAGCTACGGACACTCAGACATTCTGCCACCAGTTTTTATTGAAGGGGACAGCAGCAACACGTAGATGTAACCGCAGTCAGGAGCTATGCCGGTATATTTATCCTGCCTGCCAGTATGAAACTCAATTTCGTTCAAATTATCATCTCTCGCTCTCCTCTTTCTCAACAGTACTCCAGGCAAGGTCAGCCAATAATGAAGCTTCACATTTCAATGAATTGTTCTCGTAGAGTTTTGTCGTCTGAGAAATAATGTCGTGTGATCGATTGACGGTCAAATGATGTTTCGGAGGAACATGTTGCCTCCATCTTCAGGGTTAAGGAATAAACAAAGTAAGGAACCAGGATGAGGTAACGTAGCAAGCTTACTTTGCTTATTCTTTGATCCTTAAGATGGAGGAGGTATGTTCATCCGAAACGTCGACTGGATTTAAACGAGCTGCGCAGCTCTAAAACTCAATAAGAGAGCACATTTAACAATCATTGCTGAGAGAACTTTAAATCCTACAAACGTGCTCGTAGGTAAACTTCATTTTAGATTCCAGTGAGGTGGAGATTTTGACGTTCTTGCCTTAGTTCGATGCTCGATTTGGATAAGGCAGGAAAAATGTGACTGTGCTCTAGTAGGCGTCCATTTTTTATCATAGCTAATATATTTTTTAAACACGGTTCTACTTTTCCAATAAAAGAGCAGTACTCAAAGAATATTTAACATCGTTTTAATGAATATTAAATTGATGAATGTAATGGGCTGATATAACTTGCCTATTTTTAAATTCGTCATTGATTGTCGAGAATATGGAACACCGATTATGAGATGATGAGTGAAACGGGAGCAGCTAGTGGAATGAGAATTATAATAATAACATAAATTCTAATATATTTTTGTTTAATTAGAGTAATTTTGTTTCTCATCCTGAAAGAAAATGGTGCTTAAGAAAAAAAAAATGCTGATCAGAATATCTGGATTGAAGACAAATTAAGAAGTCGATGCAGAAAATTACGTGGTGACGATTTTCACAATTTGTGCTCCACCAAATAATGATATAGTGATCGAATCAAGAAGAAGAAGAAGATATCTGGGTCATATAACGTGTGTCATAAAGCATAGACTGTTTTATAAGGAAACGAGAAATGGACATAAAATTTTAGTCCAAGAATCTAAGAAAAGATGCTAATTCAGAGACGTAGACTCACCTGGAAGAATAAATTTAAAATATATATTTGGACCGGATTCAACTGGCTCTTAATAGAATGGTAATAGACCTTCGTGTTCTACAGAAGCTGGATAATTTCTTGATCAATAACAGACTATCAGCTTCTTAAGATGAACCTGCTCCATGAAAACCTAATATTTATATGGAAGTTATTACTACTGTTACGAAATTCATGGTCTGTCATTATTAATTATAAAGCAATGCAGTTAGGGCTACAAAACAGACTGTGACTCAGAGATACGAATAATGAGGAGTTTATTTTAATCCATAACATAAGTCAGAACCAAGCCAATAACAATTCTCAGTACCATGCCAAATTTAATTAAACATACTTTAAAGGAATCTGAAATAGAGAAAGCAAAATTCGCAATTGCCCTCTAACAGACATCTCCGGCAATTATAACATTCCAAACTGATTATGAATTTGGCACGACTGACTTTATTCTTTAATTAATGTTAGGGAAAATTAATACACTTTTAGCAGTTAGAGGTTCATTACACTTTCTATGGCATTCTGTCGATAAAGTTCGTAAAACGCAGACGCATTTGGGGCGTGGCGACAAGTTTTCCGCTTGTCAGTCTGCACAAAGCAGCCTCTAGATGGTTTCCGATGGAAGGAGATACTGGCAAATACGTAATAGAACTTTCTAAGCGGTTTTAATTTTAGTCCATTTCAGTCCGATATAACAATTATTTTACACAGAACTCTATCTGAACTTCATAGATTTCCTCGAAATGAGCTCATAGTAAAACTTGGCAACATTTGAAAGTGTATAACTTCATTGTTCACTAATATAATTTGACATTTTTGTCATTAATATATATATTAATCCAAATATAAGTAATATAATATATGACTGGCCTGTGATTTTAATATGATTAACTTCATTACGACCGCCTCTGTGGTCTAGTGGTCGGAGTTCTTGGCTACAGATCCAAAGGTCCCAGATTCGATTCCCGGCGCTACAAGATTTTCTGAGAAGTAGTGGGTCTGGAACGGGGCCAACTCAGCCTCATGAGGATAACTGAGGAGTTATTTCAAGGAAATACCGGGCTCTGGGCTAGAAGAGCGAGATTAACCACCGTGGGGTTCCGTTACGCTGACCACGCGACATTTTCTATCAGCTAAAGTTGGCATTACTTCGCCGACAAGCGGTGGTCTCTCGGTCGGTATAGTTTGCTTGCGGACTACTGGCCAAGGATTTTCTTTTTGTTTTTAACTTCATTATAGTTTATTTATATATTCAGTAATATTATAAGAAAGAATGTGAGGTATCAGTGTGTATTTTCGTGTTTGTGTTTGTGTTTATAGACTTTAGACGATATGGGCAACGAAACATGTGTAAGTATTGAGCATTAGCACTGTTAGCTGATTAGTGTTTCTCGTTGACTCATAATTTGTAACTAAGTGATTAATAACAAAATTATTTATCAAGAAAACTGGTATTATAATATTACAAATAATATACATGTTCTCTTTGAACATACACATACAAAGCTGAAAATACATAAGTTAGAGCAGTAAGGAAAAAATTCTGGCTCCGGAAAAATTATTTAATTATGTTCGGACTGAAGCAGATTACACTGTCAACAGCTCTTTCATTTTCTCCTTTATTAGGGTGCTTTATTACAGGTTACTTAAATAGGCTAAGTTGCAGAATACGTGAATAAAAAGCAGGGGGAGACAAGAAAAGCATAGCAAATTAAACAAGAAAGCTTAGACATTGGTGGGATTTTAGCAGGAATACGTGAACCAAGGAGTGTACCGCAATAGATGGCTCAGGACATAGCCTGAACTACGACTTGTGCCTTAGGTAACACGTTCAGTCAGCTGTAAATCATTATATTTTCTCCAAAATTGAAAGAGGAAAGTAAAAGGAAAGCGTGACCTGTAATGTTTTTTTTGCCACTATTCCATGTGTTTTTTCATTGCATTAATAACCCTCAACAGAAATAAATAAATATCTCGAACGAGAATATGAAACTATATGTTTCACAAGCACAATAATCCCATTGAGAAGGGAATATGAGCGAAAAAGTAAGTATTATAGGACCAAATATTTAAAAGTCTTAAGAGATGCGAAGAATTTTCGAACTCCTATAATTTCAAGAAATATTTCGTCTTACTCATATATGTCTTTTGTCGTAAACAATCAAAGCAGAGAAAGTAGGAATACCTGAAATCTTTGAATCGCCACCATAAACCCTCCGTCACTCCAATCTGCACGGTACGAGATTGATTGCTTTTCATGTATCGGCCTGATTGCCCATCGGAGAGAATGAAATCATCACAGCCATCGCCCGGCAGATAATCGAAAGCTCTTAAAACCTTACCGAATCATTAATCTTAAAGATATGATAAAGTAAAATGCATGGCACAAGATTGGTTCTTTCTCACTTATATCACAGACCATCTGTGTGGAACAAGACCTCATCGCTATTATAACCCAGCAAGCAGCCCAAATTTCTGAAACCTCATCGTCATGTGACTCTAGACGAAATGAAACAAAATACAGCAAAAGAATATTTGAAGAAAGTGGTTTTCTGGGATGTGGCGCCGTGTAGATACTGTGTTAACTCACGTTCCTCCGAAACTGCTTTCTTCACAGTCACCGTCGTCAATACTTCAAATCTTTCATGAGAGTATTTGTTCTTCATTCATCTGCTGGTTCGCCCTCTTCGGAGAGCAGAATCCTCACCACTGTCACCCAGCCAGCAGCCGCGTGAAACCTCGCCACAATGCTAGTGTAGGTGCTCTAGGTAAAGTTGTCCTTGTGCTCAACGAATTTAAGCACTACGCCATGAAGGCGTATGGGGGAGTGGATGTATAGACATATAATTTCTTGACCTCGACATTATTTGGAGGTGAGTGGTCAGCTTCACACCTCGGCCTCTTTACCTCCGGAGAAGGAGCCCCGGGTCTCATTGGTGGGGTGGAACCCAGGGCCGATCTAGACGATTTGGAGAAGAGAAAATTCTTGACCATACCTGGATTCTAACTCTGATCTCTCAGTCGTAAAATGCTAGAGCTATCTTTGTAACATACAGTGGAAGCACATAGAGTTGTGAGAAGTCGAGGGTCCTATATTTCTAGAAAGTGGGCTCACAGATGGCGGTAGGATTGTCACATTTATTCACCGGCCGCCCTTTACTCCCAGGAAGATTCCTGGTACTCATTTCTATATGAGGCTAATAGACCCCAGGTCCATGGTGCGGCTGCGAGGATTAAGTCAACTGGAATGTCCAATGATCTGATCAGGTATCGAACCGCGGCCTTCCGACTTGTAGCATAATGCCTCATCCAACTATGATACGGCGTGTCCCCATGGCACAGGAGTAGTTGGTTCTCATATCCAATTGCGTTACCATCGTGCCCCAACCACAGGCCTCGAGAACTTAAATGCAGATGCCACCACGGGAAGGGACAAGCCGCTCTCATGAATCGTAGCATGTGATACCGACTCAAGAAACTGACAGCCATAAGAATACGTCTTCGAAGCCTCGGTATTTCTGAAGATTAACCACAGGAGGTCGTAGGGAGATAGAAACGCCGTTACCATTTGGATTGCCCTGTACGAAAAATTTTAAGGACCACATCAGCCTCGTTACGAAGTTTGTTCTTGAGAGTCACTGAGAAAAATCTCCATAATATATTAACATTTTATAAGAAAAGCTAGTCTTGGCCTTCTTTCTGAATGTTTTATGAGGGCTTCCTCACCAAAATTATGTGTTCATTCCTGGTTTCCCATCATAGTCATACGCCATTCTCACTGGAGCAGTCCTGCTTTGACTCTCCTAACAATACTATGTGACCCTCAGTATATTTAGGCCTATATCAGGAAGTACCCCGTTGTGTAATTTTGAGAACTATTCTTGTTATCTTTCTTAGTACTAAATATTTCTCTGATGTCATGGTTTTAAAACGCCTGCAGTGTACACCTTCTCTCAAAATAAGGTACTGTATTTCACGCTGAAAACACATATCTGGCAAAATTATTGATTTGTACATCCTGACTTCGAACGACTTTGAAGTTACACGGTTTGATAACAGATTCTGAACTGTAAAATAAAAAGTGTCTCTAGATTTCAGCCACAGAACTGAAGGAGAAACGTCTAGCATAACAAATTCAATGCGCTACATTTTCTTAAGGATTCTGAGAGACACAATTTCATTGCCGTAACAGAGTTAAGTGTTTTTGGACACTGTATTAATATACCAGCGACACAAACTTTTATATTCGATTTAAGACAACAGATTTTATTTTATTTTTTCTAGACAGACTATCAATATCTCGCTTAAGCACAGAACATCAAATTGTAACATCGATTTCTTCAAAGAGTATTGAAATTCCTAATAATATTAAATTGTGTAAGGGACCGCATGTTTGCATACGAAGTTAGAGCCTAACGCATGGAGCTGGATCGGAAGGTATTTGCTGTAGGTCCGCCAGTCCACGTTCGCTCCAATCCAATTAAACGACGAGTCTTACTTTGTCTGCAGTACAAATAATAGTACTGGATCTCTTCTGAAAATTCGTTTTCCCTTTGATGTTTTGCCTGGATGTGTAATTACTTTATGGACGAAAACAGAGATGTATATCGAAAGTATATACCAAAAGGAATCTTCAAGAGGAGACAACCTGCTTTGAAATTGCTTTCGAAGTTATTACAATGTCCTGGTCGCATTCTCATTGCTTACGCTGCAAACTGGGCCAGGATGTTTACGTAAAGTAAGTAGAAAGAAAAAAGTAAAGCTATCCCTGTACCAGGCCGTGAAGGCCCATAGGTTTGTGAGACGCTGAGGGTCCCACATTATCTAGACAATCGGCTCAAAGATGGCGGTAAGGTTGTCAGCCTTAAGCGCCGACAGCTCTTTTTTTTTCCATTGGCACTACAGCCCTCATTTGGGCCTAGGTCTACCTCCATGAAACTTTCCATTTCACTTCGGTTTACTAGATCTTAGACATACGGTAGGACTCCTTGGGCGGGTGATCAGCTCGTCGCAAGGCCTCTACCTGTACACAAACACAGAAAAACGCACACAAACATCCATGCCCTGAGTGCGATTCGAACCCACGATCCCAGCTTCCGAGCGAGCGAAGACAGTGCATGCTTTAGACCGCTCGGCTACCGTGACCGGCTCGACCGCTCTTTACTCCCCAGGAAAATTATTTCATTAATTCCTGGTACTCATTTCTGTTAGAGGCTGAGTCGATCCCAGGGCCATATTGCGGTCGAAGCATTAGGCCAATTGAAAAAATCCAATGACCTCATCAGGACTTGATCCCGCGACCTTCCGACTTGATATTATGTGGGATATCAAATAATGGAGACGTATATGTGTGGTACATATAACATGCACAGTTACAGCTTGGGAAATATTGGCGTAGATAGAAAGGTAATATTAAAAATGTTTTTAAAGGAGAAGAGAGTGGGGGGCCAATGGTGGCTCGTGTGAACATGATAACAGACCCTCGGGTTCCGTAAAACACAGATGTAGCTTTTCTAATTCCGACTCATCGTGGTTTTGTAAAGTTAATCGAGATAAATATTTTCTCTTACTAGTACACTCCCCTCAATTCATGTTTCATAATCACCATGGAATCTGAAATTTGATATGATGAAAGTAATTCAGTTTATAATGAGTCCTTTATTGCAGTAGTTTCAGAAGACATTATAACTGTCTTGAATGCAAGTAAATTTTTTTTAAATATCAGGTACAATTCTATAAACACTCATAATACCACCCAACTGTATGAAACATTCTAAATTCAATATACAATATTTATTCTATCTGCATTTCTGCCATTAAGCCATCACTCTGAGTATTCTTGGTCGAAAACAGACCTTTTCAAAAGTAAACGCGTGAAGATTATATTGTTGCAGGAGATGAATATTGGCACGGAAGATTCGATATTTGCAGATGCATTACTGCAGGAGAGATTCGATTTAGCTTAGAAATATTATTAACTTCCAGGGATGTGACTCCACGCCTTCAAGGATATAAAAAAATAATATATATATATACATAAGTTGCCCTTGTTTTTAGACATTCCTGAATGTTATTTATTCTCATAATTTGATTACATGAGCACTGGAAGGGCTTTAATTTAATTTCAGTAGTCTTTAAATAGAAATCCGTGTAACATATGTGCAGAACAGACAAATATGAGGCCAAATTTTCTCAATTTGATTGTGTGATCACATTACTAAAGACCGTTAGAAATTCATGTAAGATTTTGCACATGTCACTACGATAAATCTACAGTAGAGTTCAACACAGTAACATCCTGCATGTATATTCATATTTTCCAAAACATTTTTATTAAGCCTGTGGGATTCAAGCGGGAAGAACTCTGCGTTTCAGCTAAACGGAGAACATCTGGGGAAAATGTTTATGCATGAGGCCACCCGGAAAGTCGGTATACGCAAATATTCAGTCTAATGCCTTTCCAATTCACAATGGATTTGAGGGCGTGGGATCTGCGTTCATTTTCAACGTTGCTCCAGAACGCGTCATTAACAAGCGCAAGAAAGTCAGGAATGCTAGGATTTTAAAGATATTCATCAGAAGTATTCCTGTAGTTTTAGCGGCCTCCGTAGTCTAGGGGTAACTTTCCCACCTCATGACTCAAGGTACGCGGGTTGAAACCCGGCGGAGGTCGGAGGGCGGAAAAATTCAGATAACAAGTCCTCCGGGAGGGACTTTAAGCCGCGGGTCCCGTGTCGTAGATTTACGGCACGTAAAGATCCTCATGTCTCTAAGGCTGACCTAAGCAACCCATTAAACATCAGACGAAGACTAAAACGACAATGGCCCTCAGACTTTAAAGAACACAATGCTGAAGATGGGTAGCCGTACTCAACATAATGCATAGTATACTACATAGAAGAATCATCACTGGATGATCACTCCGCAAGTGATTTCTTACAACATATTTACTTATTGCTCCCTTGTAGAGTAGATTGTAAATTGCAAGAAATAATAATAAAAAAAATGTCTCTAGGAGATCTCTGAGCAAAATTAGGCCAAAAGTTTCCCGCCCAAAGTAGTTTCCAATGCCTCCGGTAGATGGGGAAAGTATCAGGTACCGCTGCCAGAAGAGGGCCGACCTCGCTGGCGGAATGGGACTGATTATCAGATACCACTGCCAGAAGAGGGCGAAACCTCCCTGGCACAATGGGGCTGACAGCGAGCACCAGTACCGGTAGGGTATGGAGACAGTAGAAATTAAAAGGGGGACGCACAACAGATCAACTACTGGTCGCCGTGAATGGGGAAACCCACCCCCTCTAAGAATGAATGAATGAATTCCTGTACTTTTATCAAGTCCAATAATAAAAATAAAGGTAAAAGTTAAAATTGTCCTTATGTTTATTTAATTAAGCACCACGTAATCAAGACTTACTGGAAAGTAGAGGTACGGCTTAACTCTTATTGACCTCGGCACCAGACGGAAGTAATGGCAAGCTATATGCTCCGGCCGCTTTAACCTCGAGTAAAGAGACTCCGGTTCCCATTGGATAGGCTGGATTGGCACCAGAAATTGTCCCAACGATATGGAGCAGAGAAAGACCTTGCCTCTACCGAGAACCGGGCCCAGACCTTCCAGCCCCTAGCCCGTCGTTATGTCGACTGAGCTATCCTGCGTCATCCAATTATCCACCCACTTACATCTTCGTCTACCTAGTGGCCTCTATCCTTCTGGTTTTGTAAACAGTGTCCTACACTCATTCCGCTTCGCCCCATTCGTGCTACATGCCCTGTCCATCTCATGCTCCTTGATTTTATTATTCTAATTATACTTGGCGAAGAATACAAGTTATGAAGTTCCTCATTATGTAGTTTCCTCCAACCTCCTGACATTTCATCTCTCTTCCGTCCAAATATCCTCCTCAGTACTCTATTCACGAACACCCTCAGTCTGTCCTCCTATAGGACATAATAATATTACATTACTCTATCTGGCAGGTGACGCCAAACATACACGTTTATATTTCATAAGAGCTAAATATGTTGAGTGAAAGTCTCTTTCATGTCAGGACTTCCGTTCGGATTCAGCATTCTGTACTTGAGCCCTACATTAAAATATGTTGAATGAATTTTATTAGGGTTGTTGAATGTAAGATTTATAACTTAATCTATATGGACCTTAAAGACTTTTCAGAAACTCATAAAAATGCAAAGCTATGCATTACAATAAATTATAGATCTATAAAATAAGATCTTGAACATTTATTTGGATTTTTCAGCAAGTAAGAAATATAAAGGAAGTCGTCCCTGGCTCTAGGATATATTTTTAGCTGCAACATAACATAACACTGAAACTGATTTATTTTTCTTTCAGTACTATTAATTCTAAAAGCAATTTAAATAAGAAAGAGGAAATTATAAAGTGAATTCATACAGGCCACTTCCCTCTTGCAAAGATTTCTTATCCAAGAAGTGTACTGCTCTATTATTATTGCCAAATCCTTTTATTTTGGGGTAGCTTATTACCTAAGCATGTAAAGTATATACGTTATACTCGTCAGGCATAGCACTAAATTTCGCATAGTCGCCATGTTTGTAACTCCTGGTTCACAAATGAATGAAGAGAATATTTTCGTACAGAAATCTTCTTCTGTATTAACTAAAAAATGTATTACCTTATAAAATGCATACGTCTAATCTAGCAGCAACCAAAGTATACTGGCAAAGATCGAGACTGCAATAGACAGAAGCACATAATCTTTCCAGCTGCCGCTCTGCCACCGTTTCCGTAACTAAACCGCCTGACTGCCTCGACGGCTCACAACGCTATGGGCCTCCACGGCCTATTAAGGTTCGGCCACACAGAGCTCTACGCACGCGACGCACGCTACGTACGCTATGTTAGCTATACGAACAGAAAAATTTCTCCCTTTATTGCCAATGTGACTGGCCACACAGACTTCCGTACGCTACGTACGCTATGTTCCCTATGTTACCTGCGTCGCAGAGTGTACATAGCGTACGTAGCGTACGTAGCGAACATAGCGCAGCGCTCTGTGTGGCCGAACCTTTAAAGGGGTAGCTTTACCCTTTATACCTGACGTGTTATAACGTCAAGGTATTGGGTCCGTCGACAAAACAACGTAGTAGACTGATTGCTCATATTGTGAATCAGGAAGACTTCATAATTAGTCATTGATAGTTTACTAGAAGAGAGAAGATATATTTTTTTTTAGTTTCTTTGGGTGGGTTGAGACAGAGTCCACTTGATACGTCTGTCCCTATTTGGCCTGTTTTACCAGCTCTAAATGATAGATGATGATCAGTGTGGAGCAGTTGGTGGAAACCGAAGTACTCGGAGAAAACCCCCAGTGCGACTTCGTCCACTACAAATCCCTCATAACCTCACCTGGTTTCGAATCCAGTCAGCCGCGGTGGGAAGCCGTCTTCTGATCTCCTGGGCTATGGCACAGCCGAATAGAGTAGTAATTGATACATTCGCAGTGTTTTATAATTCATTAAAAATTTAAATTGACTACAAATACTTAGTTCTTCCCCGTGCGTCACGCTGATCTCTTCCCTTACTCGACGCTATAAAAGGCGCAGTTTTGGGGGCGTTATTAAGTTAACTAATGGAGTTAACGCGTAGAAGGTAATTTTCCTCTTGTGCTCAAGTGTCATACCATGAAGACGTGCCAAAGAGTACGGTTATAGTCTACGCATTCTTGGCCTTAACACTAACACGGAGACTGTATAGAGTACTTCACAAACTGACCCCCTTACTTCTGGGAAAAATTTCCTATTACTGTAGACACTGGTTAGGGGGCTTGATTGGTACCACAGAGCTAGAGAACGGAAAAAATCCTAGTACTACCAGGAGCAGAACACCTGAGCCCTAACTGTACTGATTGAACTTTTCTCCGACTAGAAATGAACCAATAAAGAAAAAGTAAACTGTACAGACGGAATTATAACGATATTCATATTGGTAATATCCATAACTTCATTTCGGGGAAGCACTTATAGGTTATTGCTTGAGGGAAATTGGTTAACATTTTCCTGTGGATAGATCAGAATGTATTTATGCCTCTTTCCATTCTTACAATTCTAACAGGTCTTAAGAAAGTTGGGCAACCGGAGAGCTTGTCAGAAGACGGTAAATTTATGAACCACTGAAGTTATTGCAAAGACCAAGGTGAGAATGATATATTTGAAGAAATAAATGCATTTATGATGAAGTGATTTAACTGATTTATATTTTTCGAAGCTAGTCGAGCGAAATGCAATAAGGCTTCTGCATAGCTAACGTGTAGCCATAGCAAATGGAGGGTTCTCTTACAGATAAAACGTCGTGACCACATTCAGTAATAAACTATATTTCAATCTGGCTGTCCCAGGCTATTTGAGGAACTCACTCACTCATGTAGCTGAGCCCTACTGGAGGAGCCGCCAATTCTGCAGCTACTCAAGAAGTTCCCAGCATTTTATGGAACCCGAAAGTTCATTACCGTTTTCACAAGAGCCCTCCACTGGTCACTATCCTGTGCCAGATCAATACAATCCATACCATCCCATCCTATCTCTCTAAGATCCATTTTAATATTTTCCAACCACATACGTCTTGGTCTTCCTAGTGGTCTCCTTCCTTCCGACTTTCCCAACAGTATCCTATATGCATTCCTATATTCATGGCTACATGCCATGCCCATCTCATCCTCCTTGACCTGATCATTCTAATTATATGTACTTGGCGATGAGTACAAGTTACGAAACTCCTCAGTATGCAGTTGTCTCCAACCTCCCGTCACTTCACCTCACTTTAATCCAAATATCCTCCACAGCATTGTTCTCAAACACCCTCAATCTATATTTCTCCTTTAATGTTAGAGACCAAATTTCACACCCATATAGAACCAAAGGCAAAATTATAGTTTTGTATATTATAATTTTTATGTATTTAGACAGCAGAAGAGAAGGCAATATAATACTTAAATAAAAGATATAGTAAGAATTTTGGATGCCCAATATCTTCTATGTATTTAAATCTGTGTTGCTAAGGAGAGAAAAAGGAAACTATACAATACTGTGCTCCACGTCTTTACAAAATGACTGTACGGCTTCCGATTACGTGACAATTGCCGTATATAACATCAAAGCTACGTATTATTGTCATGTTTAAACCTGTTGACATGTGATCAATAAATCTCTTTATTACCTATCTGCATACAATTCCACATGACTAGTTCCAATGATAATGCACATCATACAGAAAGATAAACAAATATTTCGCACAGCCTCCATGATATTTTTACATTCTAAAAGTCTCTTCTGACTCAGCAACCACAAACACCACGCTCAATCAATAATCATGCTCCAGTGACAACGTTCATTCATTTATCAATGGATCTACATCCCTCTGTTGGGCCCTGGCTTCTCCTTCAGTTTCGTAATCATTTTTTCACAGACGGTAGGACTCCTTGGACGGGGGATCAGTCCGTCTCAAGGCCGCTACCTACACAAAGGAAAACACAAACACGATCCCAGCCTTCAATCAAGAGAGGAGAGTTCATGTCTTAAGGGGCCCCTGCACGTACGAGTCTGGCTCTCTAGTCGGACTTGCCTCGGGTTCCAATGATCCAAACTCATCCGTGTGTGGGTCGCAAATTTGGGAGTTAGCTCATGCGTGTGTGGTGAAATTAATCCGAGCTCGGCTCCCGAGTCAAGCTCGCCGAGCCGGACTCTCGAGCCAGACACGTACGTGTATGGGCCCCTTTAGACAGCGCGGCCACTGTGATCGGCTAGTGACAACATGAGAGTATGTGACGAGGGGCAGCACTTGCTGAAACCCAAAAGGGCATTTCTAGTTCAGCGGCAAGAACAGTATACTCAGCGAACAAGTGACACTGACAACTGAGAAACATCGGATATCCATATTCAGCGTTCACCTTCTAGAAAGGAAAATTTTGATTATCCACTCCATCTGACCATACAAATTTTCAATTTTAACTTTAATTATTTTTATTGGTGCTTCGGGCCAGAGAAGGGTGATGAGCTGAAGCATGTTACGGCATAAGCTGTATCTGAGAATGACCATTTAAGGCCGAAACATATAATAATAATGAATTTCTTTAATTCGCTTAGTGGGGGGGGGAGTCCAACTGGGTCCACTCGGCATGGCGGCCACTGATTGGCCTATTGTACCTGCCCCGGGTGATTATGATGGTAGAGAATTTGGTGGAATGATGATTGGTATGGGAAACCGAAGTACTCGGAGAAAACCCGCCCCAGCGCCACTTTGTCCACCACAAATCCCACTTGACATGACCCCGGGATCGCTCCCCGGGCCACCGCTGTGGGAAGCCAGCGACTAACCGCTTGAGCTATGGCGCGGCCGCTAATAATAATGAAACCAAATGAATTAAATATGACGTATGACAATAACCACGCAGCAGGTGAAACATTCACTGAAGCTACGTTGTTAAGACTCAATATAAATATCTAAAGTTACACATCTTTCTCAGATCTATTGCTTCAGAAAACTTCATCACCTGCACAAAGTAGACAGAGTCGCTCCCACTTCAGAAGTTGGCATGTCTTAATATTCGTATTATTTGTAAGAAATTTAGAAGGTACAGAGACAGGTTTGAGCCTGTCTGTAGTTACACCCATGAACATGTTTCTGCTGCTTCGAACTCTCCAGTTACGTGCAGTTAAACACAAGGACAAACACATATTCACGTAGATACCATAATTCTGCGTTTCCTTATAAATATGGAAAGCAGGTTATAAACATTCAAGTCACGATTATCGAGGGTATAAGAGAAAATCGAAAGACTAGGGGAAACCATGCGTCAATATCACTGACTGAAGTGGCCGCTGGCTAAACTTGAGAATCGCTAATGTCAGCATCATCTTACAGTCAATTTTTAGTGACCACTTAACCAGGCAATAACACTTTCCAACCCCCTACACACATGAACGAAAGAGGGGTAAAACTGCCGGTTTGTGCATATTTTTCAACAGATTGTAAATTATATTTTATTTTCCATTTCGCCTCTATCTCTAACTTCAGCCAATGAAATAAAGGTATCGGTTCATCAAATGGAAAATACGAAATCAATACAAGAATCACATGAACTTATAACTTTGTAGAAAGAAAAAACTAGTGATAGCCGATTTTCAAATCACTCTCAAAACGCAAAATTATGCTGACGAAGTTTCTAAGTATAATCTTCTAATTAATGAATATCTTCCGTCAACAAAATGGCTAATCGCTACGCAATCACACTACATAACTGCATACATTTATCAGGAGGATCTCCTTGAATTACCTAATTCCGGGGTGTAAAATGTCTGACATCCATAAATCCGTACAGGAGTACATAGAGTTTCCACATGCACTTCTTTGCACCTCGGCATTCTGAATGCTTATATATGTCATCAATTTATTTCATACTTGTTTATAAATTTCATGTCATTTATTATATATATTTCTCTTCCATTAATTCTAAAAGTATTAATCCCATTAATATAACTATATCTAATGTTTTAAAAGCATAATGGAAAAGTTAAATAGTTCCGTTCAGTGTGACTGATTAAGATTTTCTTATTTCAATTATTCATGCCCTTACATATTTTGGTTTTCAGAGACCATCTTCAGGGGGACACCTTTACATCAGTACTGTTAGAAGTCACCCTTACAGTACATGTTTTAAAAGTTAAAATGTATACATACAATATAAACAATATACAATTGGCTGTAAAATTTAAAGTCTTTTCAATTGTTCTACCCTAAAATTGTAAATAACATGTAGGCCTAGACAATGGCATTTGAAAACCAGTCGTTTTTCTACAATAGATTATAGACTTCTGACTTCATGTTTTCTTAAAAAAAGCGTTCAAAGCTACACACATTTCTTAGAGCACAAGTGTTACACATTTTGTATCCTTACTTTCGTTAGTGTGTTTACTATAGTTATTGAATTTACCAAGACCACTGCAGTTACCGAGGTTAACATTATCAGTATTGTTCGCACATCGTTAGCGCCGACAATGTCACATCTCAGAAATTCGTGCTTTTGCCACGTTGATTTTACCTGTTATTCATTCATCCGCAGTCTCTTCCAAAACAGTTCCTCCACTTAATGCGATCACAAGCTTTCTTCTTCAAAACAAAATATCTTCTTCTATTCCCAGAGTCATCCAGCATCTTCTTACTTCTTCTTCCTCGTCTTCTGGTCACTTCTATCCGCCCCTCCAGTTTGTTTTCTCTCCAGAGGAAACATCTCGCAAACATGGTATCTCTGTTTTTGGAAAGAGACTATCCAGGAAAAGTGATAACGTAGTAGCTTTTCCATTTGCTTTCCACATCGCAGTACAACAGCCGTTCAAACCACTCTGGTCACGCCTGTTGCTATATGAACTTGAACCATCTCGAGCATCATTTGCTCTGTGCTTCAAGTCGCTGCTGATGACGCTGCTTCCGGCATCAGTTTTTGGTTTTTGGTGTCTCTCTTCGTCTGATGCCTACCCTTTGACCTGTCCAGCAAGGGAGGCCCTGCCAGTAGCTACGCTACCGCTGGTATAGCTCTCAGGGTCCTTGGCATAGGAAATTAAAAAAGTACTAGTTTTGGTTAGTCCAAATTTATCACAATCCTTTCAGCGTTTCTAGAGTGGTTGCATGCGAACGGACAGACGGACAACCAGGATAGCTCGGCAGGACGACCTGTGTTAGATTCCCGACAGTGCAATTTTTATATTTTCTTCACAGTGTCCAAACCGAATCTCGTGTCTACCCAGCCTTCTCTAATGGGGGTACCGGGGTCTATTTCCCCGGAGATAAAGCGGTCGGATCGTGAAGCTAATCACTCACTTCCATCTAGTGTCCAGGTAAAGAAAGGTGGAGCTGTACTTCAACTCCCCAATATATCTTCATGGCTTAATGGTTAACTAATTGAGCATACGGACAACTTTATTTTGATAAGTCGTTTTCTTTACATCTGCAGTCTCATATGCGTTTCTGTGCCTTCTGTTATTATCAGTCTAACTATTTTCCGAGTTTCAAATGTCATGTCTGACAGTCCGTATGTAAGACCTTTCTCACTTCACACCACTCCACCTCTAGGCACGGCTCTGTATCGACACATCCGTGGCTGAGACAAGAGCACTCTCTTATCCCGTTTACAAACATTTCAACACTTTGGCCCACATCTGGTTTCAACGCGGTGTTACGAATTTGGAAGTTATACTAGGTATTTCGCGACTATTTTCAGATGTTGAGGTTAGTCAACGATATGCCGGTTTGTGAGAAAGCCTACGGCTCCCACTAACCCAACACCGGTTCTCACTCATCTGTGTTTGTTCATGTGGATAGTTTCTGCTTATATTATCTATCAGTACGGGAACTGGTGGGGTAATTACTGCACTATTCCATTTTCAGCTCTCCCATAACAACAAACAAGGAACTAAAAAGCCTTCAAAACTGATGTATCGATGGCAGGTAAATTTCATAAGGTTTCCTCCTACGTTATTACAGTGTTCACTCTGCTGGATGGACATCAGAATTTCGGAGGAATATCTTACGTTCATCTTCAGAGTATTGTAGTATTCATACAATGGTTTATTTACATGGCGTCTTCTGAGATTGCGTCAATATAAGAAACAATCCACCCTTTCGCTCAACTGGAATCCGCTCAATAAATATGACAATTCACTGATGAAAATTTCATCATTCCCACTTAGATTTCCGATGAATCCGCCACTAGTTCAGATGATCCATCTCAGATCCCTTACCAATCATCAGTTCAACCTGCCAGTAGCTCACATCATACATCTGGGATACGTTTATGGTCTCCAGCTTAGTCTGCCGCTGATTTAGGTTGCCCCACCGTAGGTTCCTTGTGAGCTTTTACCTGGGATTTCGATTATTTAAAATGCTTGAAACTGTCCAATTCCTCGGTTTCCAAGAAATCACTCAGCAAATATCTCCACAGTTAATAATTTCAAAACTTTCCTTACTTTGTCAGAACAAAACTGCGTTCCCGAAAGCCAGCTCTGGAAGAAGAAATCTCGGAAAAGAAGCCCAACGGAAGAATCACAAGCAAGGAAGAAAAGAGCAGGAATTCGGCAGCTAGGAAGCAGATGTTTTATTAAATTTCCTTCCCTAGCGGATGGTGATGCAATTTCGCTGTGGGCGTAAGGGGAAGTTGATGACGTGGAATATGATTAGAAATGTGTGATCTACCAAGGCACCAGAAGAGAAATGAACTTTGGTTTCCGTCACGGGATGCGAAGCTTGGACACTTCCCAAATGTCCAAATCATATATAGGCCTACGTGTAACCAATATCTCATGTGCTATGCATTCCAATTCCATGAAAACAACGCAAATATTTAATTGAAATTATTGATTTGTTTGGATTTCACTTGGTTTTAATAGACTGAAATGGATCTATTTTCTCCGTACGCGAGGTAATAGTGATCAATATAGCTACTTCTTATTATTGTTAAATCTTGCGTATGTCATTATGAGTAATACTGAATTGTTGCATATTAAATCAAGTATTAAAGTAGGATTTTAATTTTTTTTTCTTATTTTTCCTGAGGATGTTTAGATTCAAGCGACCTGCTCTGTTCATCAATTATATAGCGAAGATAGATATTATTATAGGAGTGTAGATTGGATTAAACTGGCTCTGAGTCGGGTGCAGGAGCCGGTTAATTTGAATACGACAATGCACATTCATATTCGTGTAAGGGAAAGTGCCCTGACCTGCCTGGTCAACATAAGTTTCCGTATGACGGACCCTGCTCCGTGCAGTTGGTTGGCTACTAAATTCTTGGCCTTAATCAAGTCTCTTAAGCAGAACTACAGAAATACAATTTTCGTGTACCAGCCACACAATTAATCAACTTGTTCATATCCTAAAACACGCTTGAATATTATAATAAACATATTCTTCTCATTTCTCCTTGTAATTTTGTTGTTCCAAATTTATGCAGACAGAGAGAGAGAGACGTTTCATAGCTTACGAGGTCTTCAGCTGTTCCTTTAACATTTTGGGGCGTTCTCTCTGACGACCCGAACAATTCCATCTTCTGCCATTCTCGAAATATTGCTGTTCCTTTCTCTCTGACGTTTATTCATCTAGTCTCCTATTGGTTGGTTTCCACTTTGTTCCCTAATAAAATGGTTTCTTACACGATGCACTCTTGTCACTGCATCAATTGTCCTTCTTAAACCGTTATTATTTGCTTTGTTCTGGTAGCGTAGGCTCTGGCTTTTGGTATGTAGATTAGGAACAGTGACACAACTGATTTACATACTCTTAATTTAGGTCCTGTTCTTTAATTGGGCAGAGAATAGCGTAGTTGGTTGAGGCACTATGCTACTAGCCGAAACGTCGCGGGTTCGATTACCGATAAGGTTATTGCATTTTTCAATCGATTTAAATATTCCAGTCGCACTACGTCCCTGGGGTCGACTCAGCCTTTAACAGAAATGGGTACCAGGAATCTTCTTGGGGGGTAAAGGGTGACAGGCGCGTAAGGCGGACAATCTGGCTAGAAAATATGGGAACCTGTAAGTCTCACAACCCTAAGGGTCTCCACGGCCTGTTACAGGACAGCTCCACAGTTTACCTCACCTGTTCTTTAATATTTATTTTGTATTATTGTGTTATTCAGGCATCCTGCAAGTCCATCAGCTTTGTATGTTTGGTGCTCAAATTCCGATTGCAATGCTCAGTTTTGTTACGTGCATTTCTAAGTACTACAAGATCATTACCTTTACTAGCACTTCAACTTTTACCTCGAATTTTCATTGCGAGTGGAGTTCCCATTGTTTTAATGTCCCTCTTTCTGATCGACTTTTTCTTTACGGTCATGAAAAAAAAAGATTATATTAGTGTGGGTCTCTAGAGCGTAGCTCTTGACATGGTAAGGACCAGGAAGTTATTTTAGAACAGGCAGATAAATCAATAGATAATAGACATAAAAACCAATATTAACCGTTACATGTCAAGATAAGGAGGAGGCAGGGAATTTTTTCAGAGGCTGGTAACCACTCAGATCACTCAAGAAACTCTCCATATTTAACGAGACCAGAAGGTTCATTACCCTACTCACAGAAGCCTAAGGCTGGACTCTATCCTGAACCAAATTAATCCAGTCCAAGCATTCACACCTCCAACTTCGTGAGCCATTTAAATATTACCCTCCCAGAAGAGTGCAGAATAAACTGTCATTTCCTATTTGTAGCTACTAAGCTGGTTGGTGTGGCCGGTCACGGTAGCCGAGCGGTCTAAGGCATGCACTGTCTTCGCTCGCTCGGAAACCGGGATCGTGGGTTCGAATCCCACTCAGGGCATGGATGTTTGTGTGCCTTTTTCTATGTTTGTCTACAGGTAGAGGCCTTGCGACGAGCTGATCACTCGCCCAAGGAGTCCTACCGGATGTGTAAGATCTAGTAAACCGAAGTGAAACGGAGAGTTTCATGGAGGTAGGCCTAGGCCCAAAAATGAGGGCTGTAGCACCAGTGGGAAAAAAAAGCTGGTTGGTGTAGCGGTAACGTTCTGGATTTGAATTCGTCAGGTGCTCGGTTCGAATCTCGGCAGAGACATATGCTACAAAGGCTGGGATCGTGATATTAATAAATATTTACCCAAATTCAGAGTATTACCCCCGATTAGAAAGACGTTTCCGGCTCTACTTTTTACGTTGGAGGCATTTTTTTCAACTACCAGCAGTGATCTGCGGTCATGCGGACATTTCATTTTCCCTTATTTAATGACCTGGTGAAAATTTTCCCGTTGCTTATTAATGATTAAAAAAAAATAATTAAATCCTAAGTGTAAGAATTAAAATTTCAAGTTCATAATGCAGCATAATTTTCGAAATTCATTGTAATTTGGATATTTATTTTCCACTAAGAAGTTCTGCGTAATGTAATGTATGTAAGTGGTGGGCCATAAAATCGGACCCCAGCACTGCGACCTTCAATGATCTGAGAGTTCTGCTAACTTATTAAACCTTCGGTGCTCTAGTCCGTGCATGGCACGCCAGCGGCTTCTGTCGCACGTCGCTGAAGTTCATACCTGCCACGCTTAGTGCAGCCCTAAGCTTCAGCTCGTATTCCGAAATGTTGTTCTTCACGTAAAGTCATTCTTTTGGTACGAAATTAAAGATGAAAATTCAGACTAACATCTCGTATACGCATTGTCCCACTTTGAACCTCCCGCGACAGTTGTATTACATTTGAAATCTTTGAAAAAGTTTTCTACCTCAACACTTGGTGCGCTTAATACCGTACAAATCTATCCTTGCCCCTAGCGGAATTCTTATGAACTAAATAAGGTAGATCGATATTGTAAGCTATCCTGCTTTCTGATCAAATGAAAAATCGATTCTCTCAAGGCATGTTTTGACCAGTGCTGCTTGTAGATTGGAATTTGTAACCACGAGAAAACACCTCAACACTTGGCGTGCTTAATATCGTACAAATGTATCCTCGTCCCTAGCGGAATTCTTATGAACTAAATCAGCTTGCTAAACCGATGCTCTCGAGGCATGTTTTGATCAGTGCTGCTTGTAGATTGGAATTTGTAACCACGAGAAAACATGGAGAATCTAAGACGTTGAGACACGATGTTGACTCTAAGAAGTGTTGTGACTGCCATGTAACAAATGAAAAACAGTTCACTACGAGTATGTGAATGATGCGACTGTAATTCCCCTTTGTTTTATAAGGACGCATCGTGTAGTCTGGTTTTAGCATTCAAGGCCAGGTGAGCAGCGAAGTTGCTAGGTGTGTTTTGTCATGACCAGTGGAGGATTTTTTTACTTCAAATCAAAGCAAAGTTTTATGATATTTTGAATTTGACACTGAAAATGGATATTTGTGCTTCTCTCGATTTTGTGGTAAATGACAATCGAGAAATGCACGAACATCCATTGGGAGAATGTGCAAAAGCATAAGGGGCAGAAAGAAAAATTCTGAATGCGATGAAAATATGTAGGAATAAAACAAGGAAAAGAATAGATTAATTGTCAATCAGAATTCGTTTAATTGAGGGACTCCCTGTAAAATATGCTAATGCTGTAAAACACAAAGTGCCGGATCGACATTCGTCAGACAAAAACAGTGCCCCGTCTAAGAGAAAGATTCCACCAACTGCGAACGAATCAAGACCACAGAAACGGCTTGTTGTGAGTCAAAAACTGTGTACCGGTGTGACGCACGTGACGTGGGACCCTGTGTGGAATGTTTTCACGACTAACACACCCAACTGAATTTCTAAGATAATATAATATCATTATTCCAAATATTTGTAGGATTACTGCACAAAAAAATTAAAGCACTGTGGATCAATACACAGATTTTATATGAGTGAAAATTAGTTTGAAAACTAGAAAAACAGAACTCCAGTTTTTCCCAATTTATTACACTTTAAGTAAAATGTTGTCTTTACCGCTTTAAATGTATAAATACCCTCCGTCCCAAGGAGTGAGTAGGAATTAAATGTCCTGCGTCGTTCAAGGGTTAAAAGCAACCCATGCTTTTATTTCAACTCCTCCCTTTGTTCCCTCAGACTCTTCATCAGAAGCCAAATTCCTATTCCGAGTCCCAACAAGAAAATATTCTTCATCTTTCCCACAAATGAGATCCATATATTTGTTACAGATGCATTTGAGATAGTCACTTACTTTACCAAAGCTTCTTCAAGTACAATTTTACATTCAGCGGAGGAAATGCCACTTTGTTTTGGGAAACCAAAATTTCAAATATAATATTTCTTAAACCTGCAGCGGGGGGAGGGAGGCGCGGTTTCTGCATCTAATGTACGCTCGTGCCCCACTCTCGCATTAGGAGAAGCAAGCAAGAAACTTCCCAATTCCCACATTTCCCGCAAATCGATGGCAAGAGGGGACCCAGAGATGTGAAATTGTTCCCCGTGTGGGATACTAGTAGAGGGTGAGCCTTATACATGAGGTGGCAGTAACTGAATTACTAACATCTAGAGGGTAGTTATCCCCAGTAAGGATAAAGCGTCACTTTACAAGCAGGATTCCTTCCGGCTCTGACACAGAACTTTGTCCTAAAGGAGGTACAAATTACACAGGGTTAAAACCCATAACCAAGTGTGTCGGGCAGCTTTAGAATAAAGGGCAAAGGGGGGACGGAGGTAAAACAAGAGGGCATTTGGATATGAGATACGTTTAAGCCGCGTAGTGGTAAGCCACAGTACGTACTCACTCACTCACTCACTCACTCACTCACTCACTCACCCATGGAGCCGAGCCCTTCTTGAGAAACCGCCAGTTGTGCAGCTGCTCAAAGAACTTCCCAGCATTTTATGGAACGCAAAGGTTCATTATCGTGTTCACAAGAGCCCTCCACTGGTCTCTATTCTGAGCCAGATCAATCCAATCCATACCATCCAATCCTCTCTCTCTAAGATCCACTTTAATATTGTCCAATCAGTTACGCCTTGCTCTTCCCAGTGTTCTATTTCCTTCAGGCTTTCCCACCAGTATCCTATATTTATTCATGGTCTCCTCCATTCGTGCTACATGGCCTGCCCATTTCATCCTCCTTGACTTGATCAGTCTAATTATACTTGGAGAAGGGTACAAGTTATGAAGCTCTTCATTATGCAGTCTTGTCCAACCTCCTGTCACTTCATCTCTCTTCGGTCCAAATATTCTCAGCGCCCTGTTCTAAAACATCCTTAGCCTATGTTCCTCCCTTAATGTCAGAGACCAATTTTCAGACCCATACAGAACAACAGGTAAAATTATAGTGGAATCGATAATTAACAGGAAGCATTTCCAATTCCATAAGAATTACCATCATAAAAATTACTGCAAAATGTACGTGACGGACTAACACGAATGTCAGTTTTGGATTTTGCGTATCTGGATCAATACAATGCGCACACAATTCTCCAGACAGAGAATTCATTACAGATCAGTGAAATCAATGAAAGTATGTGGCCGAAGAGTGGAATACCAGTAGTATGGTTACACACTTCTTCACGACTTTCTGAGAAAGTTTTCCTAGTGCGCATAAGTAAGTAATATTGGTTCGATGGATTTCGATAATCGCCGGACGATTGACGTGCACACTAGTAGGATATTCATATCAAGGTTTAAATACTGAAATTTCCTATCATCTAATTCAAATCATTTAAAAAACGATTTCCATAAAGAATCTCGTCTTTTGAAACTAACCCCAGTGAGCTTAGCCTTTTTTTAGAAACTGCCAGTTGAGCAGCAAGTAAAGAGCTTTGCAATATTTTATAGAACCCGAATTTTTATTACCGTGTTTACAAGAGCCCTCCACTGGTCTCTATCCTGAACCAGATCAATGTAGTCCATACAAACTTATTTTATCTCTCTAAGATCCATCTTAATATTATCCCCCATCTACGTTTAGTTCTTCCTAGTGTTCTCTTTTTTATGGCTTTCAAACAAAAATCGTGCCTGCATTTCTCTTCAATCCCATCCACCCTACATCCCCTGTACATCTCACCCTCCTTGACTTGATCATTCTAATTATATTTGGAGAAGGGTACAAATTATGAAGCTCCTCATTGTGCAGTTTCTCCAGCCTCCTATGACTTCATTCCCCTCTGGTCCAAAAACTCCCCTCAGCACCCTGTTCTCAGACACCCTCAGTCTATATACTGCTACATGTTTCGGTCACATGANTTTCCTCGAGTTACGTTGCATACGCCCACTCCTTCCACCAGTACGCACAGTCAATAAGTTCGTGGAATGGCCGCAAAGCGTCGGTGCAGTGCACTACAGCGTATAGGGTGAGGCACGATATGATGCCCTGTCGGTTCACCTCTCGTCACAGCAAGAGGCAGTTGTGTGCAAACAGTGTAAGCAGAATTACGGCCTCTGTTGTGCGAGTGGCCGAAATCGAAAATGTGTCAGTTTGAACAATGGACAAACATCAAGTTCTGCCAGAAACTAGGCAAATCCCCTACCGAAACATTTGGCGTATGAAGAATTGGTTGTTGCTACACGACAACACCCTTGCACATCGCTCTGTTCTTGTCCAAGGGGAGCCGGCAAGGCAACAGGTCACCGTTTTGCCACACCCTCCGTACTCACCTGATCTCGCAACATGCGATTTCTTTCTGTTTCACCGCGTGAAAGCAAAGCTACGCGGTCGTAGATTTCAGGCGTCCGAGGAGGTCGTCATTGCCACAAGAGACGCCGTACGGGAATTTCCTGCCAATATGTTTCAGCAATGTTTTCGGCAGCTATATCAACGTTGGCAGACTTGCATAGAGGCCAACGGCAACTATTTTAAGGGCCGATGTGGATTTGTGTAAGTCTATATGAATACTTTGTAATATCATGCGATAAAATCACATTCCACGAACTTAATGACTCTACCACGTATATATCTGTAACACACAACAGGATGCAATGAATGAAGACCCTCAATCTATGTTTCTCCCTTAATATCAGAGACAAAATTTCGCGCCAATACAGAAACACAGGCAAAATTATAGCTGTGTACGTGGTATATTCAAATTTTTATATTTTTACAAAGGGTTTATTAGTTATCTTTGTTATCAGTTTATCTCGTATTCTGGCTACGAGACAGCAACATATACGTAATCCTTTGCGTTTACTTCTAGACCAACCCCCTTACATGTTTAGAAACAGCCTCACAGATTTCGAAGTCTGAAGTACTGTGTATGGGGCGTATGAAGTGAATGCAGCAAACTCACCATGGTGGCAGGGCTGATGGAGCCGAAACTGCGAATATACAGCTCACAGTACACCGTGGTGGCGTTATCTGCAACAGAAAAATATTAACATCGATTTGTGCTACGCAGTACTGGGAACACTTAATCAAACCCCGCTCCCACAAGAGAAGTGGTACGAATAAAATGACTTGGATCAACGGAATGGGGAAGGGGTTAGTCTAACGATTCTATTTATAGCAGACGCATAGGCAAATCTTCTGGCCTCTACACCATTTGCATTTGCAGCCACTGTACTGTACCAAGTCACTGTTATTAATATTATTTCATATTTGGAGCCAACCATTTTCCTTAATCACATTTTATAATGGCCCTTGCAGTATATTAAATGAACAATTGTACGCATTCTGTCGACATGTACGTACGTATATATATAATTCTTCCTCGCAACACAGTGGCATAACTACTGCATGTGTTAGTTTCGACTTTCGACAAGAATGAGAGGTAGATTTTCTCAATCTGCGGAACAAAAATAAATTAGATATATAATATGAATTTATGAATTGAAGATGTTGAGAAAGGAATTAAATGTTAACACTTCTTCTTTTAACTGTAATTGGATTTGAATGGAAGGAGAGTAGGGAACCTGGAACAAAAATTATTAAAAAAATATTGCGGAAGTGTAACATTAAGCACAGTTCAACACAAGAAACAGCAATGAAAACCGGACCCCTGAAGTCCTTATTCTTCATGTACAGAAGAGGAGATCTCTGAGATTTGCCACGTGTATTTGATTTAGAATGGCTGACAAAACGCAGATATATGAAGCCATATGAATACCGGGTACACAGAGGTAAAACTTCAGGCCAGACAGAAATCAATTTCACATCCCGTCGCTTTTACCTACGAGAAAGAGCCCCAGGGCACCTCCGTACCTGATTATGAAGAGAAATATCCCGATACACCAGTCAGGAGCGGAATTTATCCTTAAAATTCTCCCTCGTTCTAGCTGAACTATCACTTGATGGTAACAAGGATGTCTGGAAGGAGATGCTCTCACATGTGGGAGGGAAATCCTACGTTAGTCGATTCCAGATAAGTAAAGGAGTAGGGTACCAGACGAATTGTAGTCCCTAGTCCTCCAGGTTTGGGGTTGGGCGTGGTGCTAACGACATAAAACCCAATAACATTTACCGTTCCGAAACCACGGTGGAGACCAGGATTCACAGCAGGTTGCAGAGTCAGTGAAGGGCAAGAATAATGCCAGAGACAGAGAGACGCTCTGTGCTATGCGGCCTGATTGATATCGGAACGAGAAGCGTTAAGTGCAAAGAAACATGATCCATTTCGTTGAAGACTGTGAAGATGTACGAAAATGGCCTCCACTGTGATTGCGAGGCTCCATGATGGAGATAGTAGTGACGAAGATAGGGATTTTAGAGGAATACGTGTGATGTGTTGACACTACTCCATAGATGCAGTACCTATAAACTGGAAGCATTTTCTTCCATTTCTGACAACAAAGAATATAAGCTCAACTGAATCCACCAGATATTGCGTGGTCAGAATGCCATAGCAACCGCTTTCATGCGCAGGAGCCAACAGGTGTGTCTGACAACCGGCCTAAAGGAACTGAAAGCTTTTCCACTATTGCTATGCTTTCACATCTTCTTGTTTGCCTCTATCTCTTTTATTCTCCTATACCTTTATTCACATCGCCTAGAAATACAAACCTGATGCTACCCAATGTTATTGAAATTGGATTGATTTCGTTATTATTATTTTTTCCTTCTGAGTTGTTGTGGATATTATGAATGGCGTTTCCCTCTATCTTGTCACACAGCAGTCTTAGAGGAGAATTAATTAGCAAGAAGTTCTGGGAAGAACTAACAACCTACTCACATTTGACGTGACACGAACCACATAGAAAACGGAAGAATTAAGGGGACACAGACACATATTCTAATAATGATATTCTGTAATAACTAAGAACGGGCCATTGTTTAGCGAAAACAGAGTGGGGGGACTGACACACAGACAGCAAGGTGATCTCATAATCCTCCTAAAAATGGAAAGCGATACACACAGATTGGACAGACGTAGACGGTTATGTAGACAGACAGACAGACAGACAGACAAGAAGGTGATCTCATAAGTCTATTTTAATTTTTTCAAAACAAAGAAAGTAGGCTACAGGGATATAAAGCCCTAAAACATTCTATTATTTATATACGGATTGAAATCATATTTACAGCCAGGTTAGGAGCCGGGATAGCTCAGTCGGCATAGCAGTGGGCTACGGGCTGGACGGCCAAGATTCGATTCCTGGCAGGTAAAATTGATTCTTCTCTTCCATATAGGGTCCAGAGCGCTCCGGGGCCCACCCAGCCTCCTATCGAATGGGCATCGGGGCCTCTTTCCCCGGGAGTATAACGGCCGAGGCGTGAAACTGACTATTCACCTCCATCTAGTGCCGAGGTCAAGAATGGTAGAGCTATACCTCCACTCACTTCACAAGTCTTCATGGCGTTCCGCTTAATGAATTAAGTACAAAGACAATTTTATCTTTACTTTACACAGATTGGTCAGTTATTTCGGACTTCAGTTACATTGCAAAAGTTGCCGACTACTGAACGTGACAGAAGATCAAGATTGGAATGGAAAGAAGAGGAAGGATACATGTGAAAGCAGTTCTTAAGGAACTATCCCAGAACACTTTAGGAGGTCTGAGGATAACCACTAACATCTTCAGACGCGTCACAGCTACGCCTCTACGTCTTGTATTGTTTTCTCCGTGTTCTGCTAAACACAACGACGCGAAGACACATAACAGAATAGAGGTACAGCTCCAAGGTGAACTTGGCGGAGCAGAGCGATGACTTTCTCGCTTCGTCCGCCTTATTCTCAAGAAACTTGAGCCGGTTCTTTATAGAACCAAATGACAATTATTACGCCCACACAGATAGACTTCTTCTTTTAATTCGAGGTGTAGGATTGATAAAGGGTTAAACAAAAAAGAGGAAGCACAACAGATCATTGAAGGTCACAGCGCAAGGGTCGTAAGGGTCCACCCCTTATGCATTCTTTCATACTCACACGGAAGGTCCAGGAGTACTCTTTTGGCGTTAGTTTCCGTTTAGACGCAGTGGAGAAGAGAACATTTCTATTGCGTATCAAGAATCTGACACCTGTTACACTGGTCGTGGCCGGTCACTTTACTGATTAAGCTGTGGTAGCACGTATATTTCCATACATTATAACACACATGTTTACAGCAGATAACATTCATACATATTGCAAGCTTGATAAATTAACACAGCGACCTGCTGCAGCAGTTGCATTCACAGATGACACTACATCGAAATATAGGCTGCACAAGAAGCTGTGAACCAAACAGGAAGGTTCCAGAAAGTTAGTTAAACATTATACAACTGTTTGTTCCAGTGCAATACAATACTCTCTGCGAACACAAGAAGAGAAAGGCCCTAATTACTCGCAATAATTGTCACTAAATTTTCATAAAAGAGAGCCATTTTTGAATATAGCTCAATACGAGATTTCATACGTTTTTAGTTCGCTGCCATCCTATTAAGCTTATTCCTAGTGACTGCCCTGTGATTTACTTTCGAGTTAATGAATATTTTGTGTGAAATTTTAGCAAGCAGTACCTCCAGCTGGGTTTACACAAAAGCTTAACTGTTTTTTAATTATTCTCATACTTCATTCCGCATGTACGGACAGAACTTTCCGTGCAAAATGTACGTGGCCTTTGGCATGAACTTTCAGTTCTGTGAGAGAATATAATTTGTTTGGTAAATACCAGGCAGGCTTGTCTAAACTTAAAACGAAAACGTAGGCGGTTAATGGCTATGGGTCTAATAAGGTAAAAACAAAGGTGGCACGGACTTCTTGGCTTTCATTGGCACAAACGCTATATTATCGTTAAATTATGTATACAGCCCGTAATATTTTCTTACACTAAAATCTGACAAGAGTGAACTTCAGGAGCTAAAAATTCGTAAACACAGACATATCACTCCTCTGGTCGCTATACTGTTTTCAGTATACAGGGCTACTATAAATGATTCATTCGTTTTTAGAATGCTATATTTTCCAAAGCAATATACATATAAATATGATTAATATATAAGAAGAACCATAAACTCACCAAGTTTTCGTCATACTCTACAAATGTTCTATGTGTGCCCCTTGGGTCACATGGCACACGTCCAGGCTGTAGTCGAGTTCGTTCCACACATTTTGTAGCATCATCCTGTCACTGGTCATCACTGCAGCATCGATGCGTTCCCTCAGCTCTACTAGTGGGGGTACGTAAACACGATCCTTAGTGTACACCCAAAGGAAGAAATCACAATGCGTTAGATCAGGTGATCTGGGGGACCAAGTGAACAGAGCTACGCATCCTCACCAACACGCCCAATCCAGCGTTGCCGAAGTTCGCTGTTTAGGTAGCGACGGACATTGCCGATACCACCGCAAAATGCTTTGTTTACATGGCGGTTCTTTTCCGTACTCTCTTTTGAATGCGCGTTGCACTGCTGTAAATGTTGCTTTGCCGCCATTTTGTAAAGGCACTGAACTCGTGCTGCCAACTGGTGCATATAATACAAACTTTGTGAGTTTACGGTTCTTTTTTTTATAGTTTTATTTGTATGTGTAATACTTTTGAAAATATAGCGTTTTAAAAATGAATGAATCAGTTATAGTAGCCCTGTAGTTCTCGGCCCTTCTCGACGCGCTTCGGAAGATACGCATATATCATGAAACTCGTCTTCTGTCGGATTTCTTCCGTCCCTTCTCAAAATATCAGTACCACAACTTAGGCTGCGTTCTTAACCACTCTCTCTTACGTTTTCTCAAACCCGCAGCTGCTGACATTTCTGCTAGTACTCCCATCAAGTCACATTACAGCTGCATTTCAATATTTGATAAATAAAGAAAGAATCAAATCGTATCGCCTACGCTGTCAATATTTTTTAAAGATATCATAAAGCATGCATTTTTCTCTCACGTATATGATCGGATTATATTCAGTCGTTCTTTTAGTAAGCGAAATCTCTGTGGAGTCCTGTGTGCAGCAGTGAAGTTCCAAGAGTAAAATCGTGTTAGAGGAAAACGTTATAGAACATGTTTCAGAACTTGGGTGCTTATATTAATATCATTCGGAGCAAGAAAGGAATATTGATATTAAATTACACTCTTATGAAAAATAAATAATATTCCGACTGAAGGGATATTTCTCCAAGAAATCTACGAGACACAATAATATATTTTAATTATATTCTCTATTTCAACAACATAAAGGCCAGGTGTAAAATAAGCACCAGCAGAAGAAAGAAACACAACATAAGCAAGCAAACAAACGCGAAAGAAGAGAACAATAATAATTTAATTAGTGTAATCACGCCAACCATTGTAGTGTGAGAAAAATATATGTTTATAAATATTCATCTTGAATACAATTAATATTTTGATACTGAAGGATTTTTTTCCCCTTGGCACTACAGTCCCAGTGGGCCTAGGCCTACCTCCATGAACTTCTCCGTTCACTTAGGTTTTTCTAGATCTTACACATTCGGTAGGACTCCTTGGGCGAGTGATCAGCTCGTCACAAGGTCTCTACCTGTACAGAAACACAGAACTCCCACACACAAACTAAACATTCATGCCCTGAGTGGGATTCTAACCCATGATCCCGGTGTCCAAGCGAGCGAAGACAGTACATGCCTTAGACCGCTCGGCTACCGTGACCGGCTATTGAAGGAATTCTCACTATATAGTACACTTATGAGAAACCTTTTTGTTTCCAAGTACACCACCGTTTCTAAATGTACTCGTGAAGTTGACAGCTGAGGTGCATCTAACAGAACAAGAAGTTATGCTTCGGGAGCAGTCACTGAACACAGAAATGTCTCTGATATAACAAGCAGGAACTCGAAAACCAAAAGTTTCCAAAAAAGAAGGAGGAATTTCTACCAAGAAAGATTTTAACAATAACAATTAAATTAAATTATTGTTTATAAAAGTACAAACTTAATAGCCACGAGGCCAATTACAAAGTCAGTACTAGTACATAGAAAGAAATAACAAAAACATTTCAAAGAAAATTAAAATAATGCAATTTATATAATAATAATAATAATAATAATAATAATAATAATAAGCGACTTTGACATGTTTGTGAAACCTGGATATTGAGGGAAAGGTAGATCAAAATACTAGTAATATCATGAATTAGGTTTTCGCAACTTTTGCTACATATTATATCCACGCATCACTAACGAAATGTAGACTTCACGAAAAAGTAAGCGTTCAAATATTATCAATATAACCGAAGACTACGAAAACAACGAGCTGCAAGGCACATAGAGAATGAAGACAGAATATCAAAACTATTCCAAGCAGAGGGAAATATATATCCTGGACACACGAAGGAAACATGGGGAGGAACTACATGTCCAAGATTCTGGAACTGCTGCTATTCTTGCACAGCTTGTGCTGATGTAGAGGAAGGCGCGATGTTAGAAAAAAGTAACATTAAATTAGGGGGATGAAGGAAGTTTTATGTACCATTACAGATATGAATACTCTGCAGTATCACATCAAGTAGTTATCAGAGGAAAATGGATGTACATATTCCTTCCATTAAGTTCATTGTCTGTTACGGGAGCACGTTCTGAGGCAGGCTAACTCGTGGTCAAGCAGATAACAGCTACCCGCCGGTGCGTCAGTTCGTAATCAAAAGCTATTCATTTCAAGCTTTTAATTTGGATTATCTTCTCCGTCCAGCAGTTCCCATACACATTTCAGTCATGATAAACGATCGTTCGTACAATCAGATGCAAAGTCTTGCTACGTACTTCTTCCCATACAAAATGACCGATGGGTATAATTTCAACATAATTTGGAACTTACAGTATGAGGTGTCGTTATATAATGCCCACAGAGTGATATTTACCATCTACTCAAAATATGTAACTAATTTCCGTCTTTCTATCTTGGAGATGAACTGTGGATTCAGTTTCTTTCTGCCATTTTTTGGATAGACGTAAACAAAACTCTTCGTCTCGCCATATCAGTCTCCTTAACTTCTGAACAAGAAAGCCCGATTAGCCGAAAACTTCGATCTTGGCAGTGCTAAACTGAAACATTCTGCCGTATGGCCACAGTACTGAAAAATTGCGTCGCTTTCGTAGTTCCAGTTTACTGAATATATTTGAGAGCTTATTTAGTTTTCTAGAAATGTACATATATTAAGGGCTTGAAAATTATGTCAAATTAAAAATTTATTATCCACTGCGAAGCCTTGAGAAATAATTACGTCTTAATCAAAGAATGGAACACTTACAGAGCTGGTATATCTGCCTTGTGTTCTGTCGCCTGTCAGTCTGCATTTTTCAACTCGATAACCGCTGGACCTTATTTGAAGAAATCGGATATGAATATTAAGCCAATTTCCACGTTAATAAAAATGGGATTATTTTCAATTGCTCTTCCAGCACATTCAGGTCTCTGGCCTCTTATTCGGTTCCGTAATCATTTGTTGTTTTTTCTTCACAGACGGTAGTAGTCCTCGGATGAGTGATTAGCCCTCGCAAGGCCTCTACCTAAACACAGGATAAACGGACAGACATCCATGTCTTGAGTGGGATTCGAACCCACGATCCCAGCGTCCGAGCGAGCGAAGATAGTTCATGCATTAGACCGCGCAGCTACTGTGACCGGCATTTGAAAGATGTAAAGGCACTGCGCAATGAAGACGTGTGAGAGAGCCGACATAGCTATGTAATATGTCCACTCAGTAGTGTTGGTTCCAGATGGAGGTCAGTAGTTAGTTTCAAACTGGTTCACAGTCTTCAGTCTGCTTCGAACGTAAACATAATTACATTACGAGTATTACAAGTTAATATACTGGTCTCGTTTAACTATGGCTACTTTTGGCAATATACGTCAAAAATTTCTCATACTCCCGCTATTATCAACATTATAGATACATTATAAATTGTCTTTTATACATCTGTGAAGTTGCCTCTCCACATAAACAGAACCAATAACAACACAATATCAGACATAATATTAATGATCTAAAAGTTTTCATATCTGTTCTCTTATATCTCAAATATATTGCAGAATGTTTTTAACTTATATATGATTAAGATAAGAAGAATTAGATGTGGAATTACGAGTACTACAAGCATAATAACATAAAATGAAATAAAATCCTAACAACAACCCCCGCATTTCGATTGGGTATTTCTTAAAATAAGCTGCATAAAAATAATGAAATTGCTTATATCTTACAGAACTACCATATATATTTTTCTCATGTGCACGTAAGATGAATCTTCTACACGTATTTCAAATGAACTTCAACTATGTGAACAATAACGCAACAAAATCATTTTTAGTGGTCGTGAAAGCTCACATTTGAATTGACCTGTTAAAGGCAGTGGACCGGAATATGTCAATTTAACAAATGTGCACATAACATAATGTCACGTGTCGGGGTTTGCGTGACTAATGATATTGGGTTCTGTATTTGATGACTGGCTTTATTAACACTTCTTTACAATTACGGTCAATTATAGCATCTCACACATTGAATTCCTTCTGAATGCTGGTACGAATGAATTACGACTCCTGTCTGACGAATGCTCTCCTGGTTTTCGAATGAACTCTCTTTACAACATATGTTAGAAACCTACATCTATACGATACATATTCAGTGATTATATCGGATTTGAGTTTTTTTACAGAGGTGATTTTGGAAAACTCTACATTCTGGCATATAACAGCAGGTAGTCCTGTGAAAGTCAAATCCTTTTTCTTGTTTTCCTTGACATGTTCCTCCGAAATGACAGCTGAGTTTCACCGGACTGGACGGCGTTATATTCCAGACGATATAAATCTAAATATTTGGTGAGTTCCATTTGAGATGCGCCCAGGAACACACAGAGGTTTTCATGTGAAATATCCGTTACTATATTCCTGTTTTAACAAAAATTTAAAGTTTGTAACATAAAATTACCCAGCGTCAGATTTCATACAATTTTCAGCAATTTTATATATGCGAGCAGACGGACAGAGAGAGAGAGAGAGAGAACGCGAGAGAGACGAAGTTAAGAGTCACATTTTTTATGTTTTGCAAATTTCGTTTCTAGCGCTCCACAAATTAGAATATGGCACCGCAAGGTGATATAAATTTTAAATACGAAACAGATTATTGAGTTCAGAACCTTTACAATTACTTAGAAACGAACCAACGGAGGGCAAAGACCACTTTAAATATAAATACACGGACGCCTAGGAACCGGCAAAGGGAACGAGAAATTCTGAAACGAAGTCCGTTAATTATCTCACTATTGTTAATGCCGGTTCACCATCGGAGGAACTACCCGCCTCAGGAGAAGAGATTACAGTATCTTTCAAGTACTGCATATATTTACAAGCATAATTTCTATCTTTAAACATAGATCTATTGGTTCTACAGCCCTTTGTTTTACCTTGGCCGCTTTCTCAATTTCTCACGCCTATAAACAGTCGATAGGACTCCTTGGACGGGGGATGAGCCTGTCGCAAGGTCGTTATCTACACATTGAACAGCACAAACACAGAATAAGCGCAGACCAACATCCGTGCGTTGAATGTGATTCGAACCCATGTCAGTATCTAGATAGCTTAAATAAGTAATGGGCACGTGGTAGCGCAGTTGGTTGAGGCACTATGCTACAAGACGGAAGGGTGCGGGATCGAATCCCGATGAGGTGGATTTTTTCAACAGACCTAATCCTTCCAGCCCCAATATGGCCCTGGGGTCGACTCAGCCTCTAACAGAAATGAGTACCAGGAATCTTCCTGGGGGTAAAGGGCGGCCTTTCGCATAATGCTGACAACCTTACCGCCATCTGTGAGCCGATTGTCTATAATGTGGGAGCCTCAAGGTCTCACAACCCTATGGGTCTCCACAGCCTGTTACAGGGATAATATTACCCCTGAAATAAACACGATCTCATCCACTCACGACTCCCATGTCAGCATTCACCGCCAAAATTACATCTACCACTCGCATAGAAATGGCTGCGATGATCCATGTGTGAGGGTATGCGGTTTTAGTTAGAGGTATCTTCCTGATTTTCATTGCTTGATGTTGGTTTCTTATTACATTGTATCCTCCAGCAATTACCCTATTCCGTGGCTTACATTTTTAAAATGCGTTGTTATCACGTAGAAAACTGCAAAAATATGCAACAATTTTGCCTTTACGAGGGTAACATATTTGTTACGGGTTATAATTCTTAACAATAAATTTACATTTGTAATAAATTTAATCAAGTCATATGAGTGGATGAAAAACTTAATCGGAATTAGAAAGAGAGGTTCTATGCTTCTGAAAGTCAATTTATGTGCCACGCGATGCTGTGGAAAATTCAGAAGAGGTGAAGCACAATGAATGCCGAGTCAAATACATATTCCTAGTACGTATATTATAAACGTATAGGCTATATATATGTTTGTATATGTACACAAAAAGGCACTCTAATATAATTAGGTGTGTTCGTAGAAATTTTGATACGAAAGCGCAGAGTTCATGTTGTTAGGCTGTAAGCTGGTTGATACCATGTTCCACGTTAAATGTGGGTGTACTAACGAAAAGTATATTTCCATATAAAATGGAATTTTACGAGCAGATTTCATTTACAAAATTAAGCCAGTAAAAGTAATCCACTAGAAATTTGTGTGGCTACCTATGCCGAACATTTCAACATCCCGTTTGCGAGCAACGAGAATACTGACTATATATTACCTCTGTGCTGAAATTTGTATGAAGTGCAATATAGTCTAACGAATTCTTATATTCTACCAAAAATAATATTACTGACTGTGGGAAAGTATTGATCTTCGCTTGTTGAATTATTTCACAGTAATTTCCTTGATGCCGGTCACGGTAGCCGAGCGGTCTAAGGCATGCACTGTCTTCGCTCGCTCGGAAGCCAAGATCGTGGATTCGAATCCCACTCAGGGCATGGATCTTTCTGTGCGTTTTTCTGTGTTTGTCTACAGGTAGAGGCCTTGCGACGAGCTGATCACTCGCCCAAGGAGTCCTACCGTATGTGTAAGATCTATAAAACCGAAGTGAAACGGACAGTTTCATGGAGGTAGGCCTAGGCCCAAATGAGGGCTGTAGCGCCAAAGAAAAAAAAATTCCTTGATACTGATGTGGCACATTTACAATTGAAAGGTACATTAATTAACTCCAAAAAGCTGAGAACGTTTTATAACTTGTACTATTCTCCAAGTATAATTTGAATGATCAAGTTAAGTAGAATGAGGTGGGCAGGGCATGTAGCACGAATGGGGGAGAAGAGAGATGCATATAGGATATTGGGGGAAATCCAGAAGGAAAGAGACCACTGGGAAGACCAAGGCGTAGGTGGGTGGACAATATTAAAACGGATCTTAGAGAGATAAGGTGTGATAGTATAGATTGGACTGATGTAGCTCAGGATATGGACCAGTGGAGGGCTCTTGTGAACATGGTTATGAATCTTCGTTTTCCATAAAGTGCTGAGAAAATTCTTGAGTAGCTGCAGAAATGGCGGTTCCACAAGAAGGGCTCAGCTCTATGAGTAAGTAAGTAAGTAAGCAAGCCAAGACCATCTTGAGAACCTGGAATTCTCTCAGTCGGTGATGAATTCTCCGCTTCTTATGAAATTCGAAGATTTATTATCGTGACTAGAAGAGCACGCCGCTGGACCCAGCACACACAATGTTTGAAGTACCGTCACGTGTCCCTCTGGTTTGCGTGACGAACATAACGGGTTCCGAATTGGATGACTGGGTTTATTGGCACTTCCATAAAATTACAGCCAATTATAAGAGCTCGGAATTCATGACTGTCTGAGACTCGCTCCATTTCTTACTGGACTACGAGTGTCTTCTCTTCCACTGCGACTAATGGCTTCATTTTGACTTTCGAATCGGTTACATCTTCAGCTTCCGACTGAACTACTACTGGAGGATTCTGAGTGATTCTGAGTCTTACTCTTATGTTACGACCGACGGTCAGTCGGTCAGTCTGTCTTGGAATAAAGCATCCATCTGGGGCTTACGACCAGATTTTTATTATGTGTCAGAGTTGTGTATTTGTTGATATGGGGCGGTCTCCCTAATGAGAGGAAAGGTCTGTCGTTTACAATTGCTGCTTGCCTTCGCCAGCGCAGTCATTCTCGGGACGAGTCCCGTAGGACTCGCGACCATACTTCACTGTCTCAGATTTAACATTTCCATTGTTGTCGCCTCCCACAACTCGCAGGGCTACGGTGGAGGTATTCGAAGGCGGCCTGGCGGCCTCCACACAGGATTAAAGGATTATTCTCTGCACGGTTCCTTATATAGTCTATCGGTAACAATGGAAAATGCCCGTTGCCTGTTATCACGGAAATGTTCTTCCGAAACGCTGGCTAGCAATGGACTTCCGCGTCTGTTCTTTGCTGCGGGAACGTGCTTACCAAAACTTTGTCCAGCAATGGTCATATTCGTGAGAGTACATTTATGTTATCCTCTCACCTGCGCCCAGGTCCATAAATGACCTCAGAATTTCAGGGTTTCTTAAAAAAATTGCATGTATTTCGTGGTTCCTTAGCTAGTACTACTTATCCCTCCGCATGTGATTCTAAATGTCCTATTAATATCCGAAAAAAATACAAACAACGACGTTTTTCTTCATGTAATTTTATACATCCTTCTTCTGCTTCTTAGTTTTTCTCTTCAAAGCAATTTGTTCTCAAACACCCTCAATTTGCCATCTTTGTATGTGGGGGAAGATCAGGTTTCGCGCCCCTATAAAACACAAGGGAGAGATTTACTTTTTAATATCTTACTCCTCATGTATCTATTCGATAAGCAGGAAGATGAAAAAACCTGAAGTGAAGGGCACAAGGGCGAGGAAAAATTGTCGCAAAGCATTAACATATAATGTAACCACAATCAACTCTAGAAGCAAAATGAAGACTTATCATATATTGAATTCGCTGGGTAGGCGATATTTACCTCCATCAGGTTTTTAAAAGAATCGGCGACATTATCCCCAGCATAGGGCGTGTTAACCTGTTAGGATTAATTTCTACTGTTCTCAGTAATATGACCAAAGGAAATACCTTCCTTACAGAAAATACAGGATATCCCCTGGATAGCTTTATCTTTTATGAGCATAACAGATATCTGTACAAGTACTACAGATAATGGACACTAAATAAGTGATAATACATTTAAGAATAACAGGCTGACTATTCGTGGCTGGCCTGAGGTTTCTTCTCTTCTCAGTAATTTAAAACGTTCAATGTTTTTAACGGATCTGAATTATTACCACTTTCATCACAAACGCCAGCCATGCGTCCACTTACTATATTCAGTCATTTGAACGTAGTTAAGTTCATACACCGAAGACGAATTTTTATATTATTGTGGTTGCCCTGACCACGCGAAACCCTCTATCAGCTATAATTTATACTAACTTCGCCGACAAGCTGCGGTCGCTCGATCGGTACAGTTCGTTTGCGGACTAAAGCCACAGAGTTTCTTTCGTTTGTCTCCTAATACGTCTCGATCTCCTAACTGACATATTTGCACAAGATTTTCCCAATAAAATTGAAATTTCTATCTGAATTTCTCACGATGATAAATAAGAACTTAGCATTAATATAATAAATGGAAATGCATTTTTATTACTTATTTCTTTTGTTAAGACACGAACACGCTCTCACACACATAAGCACAACCAAACGTTTTTCATGATAATTAGGAAACAAAAATAAATATCATAATTTGTCACGAATAAGTTCTATTTTATTTAAAGTATCTGTAGTATTTTCGGTAACATCTGAAAACTGGGTAGAGGATTTTTTCCTATTCAATCCCGTATTTAAGTAAGACGATAAACACTGCAAACCTAACCTGTTTAGACTGAGGCTGAATTATTTTTCAGCAAAAGAATAAATATTTTGGTGTATTATGTGCATTTCCTTGAATTTAAAAAATACGTGATACAAACTTCATACAAGCTGTCAGTACCATATATTAGAAAGTTTCATGAGAAACTTTATTTTGTTCTTCTCTCAATTTTTCTGGCTGCATGTTTAGAATGAAGCGCTGTAGCTGGCCTTATTGGGGTAGTCTGAACCCGTGGGGTAATACCAGGGCTTCCAAAGTAAGTCCATTTATAGAGAAATGTTTTCATAAATTTCTTGGAAAAAAAAGAGAGATTCTTATATTCCTACGCATCATAACTTATTACATGCCACGGAATTTACCACTTCGGCTTCATACGGAGGCACACAACAAAGAGGCCAGTTGATATTTTCGTAACGGATACAGAGTAAAAAAGAACAGGAAGATACATAAGAACGACCAGGAATGCTAAATAATAAAACTGAAGAAAGAAGAAATGATAACCAACCACACGTTATGAGAAGACAGCAGAACAACATGAAAAAGCGAAACAACTCCAAAACTTTTAATAATACAAATTTCTATAAGAATATTCCCTCCCGTGATCCGATAGCATTTGTATCTTTCTTACATCCTTAAAAAGAACACAAGAACTTTGGCTTAGAATGTGCAGACGCGGAGAAATTAAGCGTTGTCACTGCAAACTCACTAGCCTTAACGCGTGCAATTAATTTCACTCTCATCCCATGAAGAAGATTTACTGAGGGGCGGAATAGACTGCGAAGGCTTTATGCTACATTAAACGGACGTGTGGCAAATTATATATAAGATGATGTGAAGAAATAGGCGTTGAGAGGTAAAAGAAATTATTACTTTAAGAGAAATCATACGTTTAAATCTAGCATCCTATATAAATAATGGTGGTTATAGCTACAAAGAAAACATTCTCTTTATATCAGAAGCTTATTTCAGCCAATTAGAATCTCTGAATCATGCTCAAACGGACATACTGAAGCCAAAGAAAGAATGCATTCCAATCTTGCGTCATAGTTACAGGTTATGCGGCATTTACAAGTACAAATGTATTTGTTTCCGTCGAAATAACATCTGTATAGATATACACGCTAATCTGGCCGCGCCATAGCTCAAGCGGTTAGTCGCTGGCTTCCCATCGCGGCGGCCCGTCTGGTCAAGTGGAAATTGTGGTGGACAAAGTGGCGCTGGGGCAGGTTTTCTCCGAGTACTTCATTTTCCCCTGCCAATCTTCATTCCATCAATTGCTCCACAATCACCCTCACCTATCATCTGGGGCTGGTACAATGGGCCAGAAGTGGCCGCAGTACAAAGGACTTAGTCTCACCCCACTAGCAATAAAAATAATACACGCTAATTATATACTACATGTTTCCGCTTTTCTGGCACCATCAGGTATGCACGATCACTACTGGCTGCACACCTAAACTCTTACATTGATCACTCTTTATATTGGGTGTATTTATTGTTGTCGATTTGACGGATTATAAGCCAGTACAAAAAAACTAAGAACATAAAATATACCCACTGTAAACACGGCCAATATACGAGGTCAGCAGTGGAGCCAACAGTAAATGTGTACAACTGATGATAGACGAAAGGCTAATTAACTGTAGCGTATCCATGGAGAAGCTGTGCTGATGGAAATAAATACTTTTGGACAACTATTCACATATGTTTTTATTCAATTACGTTTCAAGTTATGGCGCAGAAGGGAATAATGGTACAACAAACACCGACAATTTAAATTCTAATAGTTCATTTAATACACGGACGTACCACATGGCAAAGTACAGTTTATGCACCCCTGCAAACATGCATCTCATCAGGGAACTGTGACAATAAGTAATGAGAAATCAGACGGTTTATCAAGTAGGCAATTAATTTCACGAGGCACTAGGTAAGGACACTATGACAGTGAAACAGCTCCCAGTTCGACCCGGACAGTTGGCATTACTACGGCGTGATGGGCGTGCATATTTGTTACTCAGATTGCAGCGAAACTGGCGTGCAACGATTCATATTCTCAGAACGATATGTCACGCGGCCAGTGCCTAATTTGCGTTAGCTTTAGAAGGGCTTTTCATGAACCTGAACCCTAAATCTGAAACTATTCTTGAGCAGTAACAATTGATTTTCTTGCGATTCAACTTACTAATTACCTGCACAAATACTAAATGCGGCTCTTTTGAGCATGGCAATAAAACTTTGTGTTCCATAGAAGGCGTGGATTTTTTAAATGATGAATTATTGGTAGTTTCTAAAAAAACTATGATACCTGGATTTTTTTCCTTGGCACTACAGCCCCAGTGGGCCTAGGCCTACCTCCATGAACTTCTCCGTTCACTTCGGTTTTTCTAGATCTTACACATTCGGTAGGACTCCTTGAGAGAGTGATCAGCTCGTCGCAAGGTCTCTACCTATAGACAAACACAGAAAAACTCAAACAAACATCCATGCCCTCAGTGGGATTCGAACCCACGATCCCGGCTTCCGAGCGAGCGAAGACTGTGCACGCCTTATACCGCTCGGCTACCGTGACCGGCATGATACCTGGAACTAGCTAGCTATAAATATTACAATATACAAATTACGCACCGTTGAGTATTATTTCGTAAGTATGATTTTAAGCATTACAGTCTTAAAATTGTCATTTTATGAATATTTTAACGAAAAGGGGAAGAACTGTTGCATAATTATCAACATCATTCTCTCTACGCTTCCCTTTTGCAGAATCAACACTCTGGGTAGTGTTCTTCTCTCCCGGTTTGGGAGCATTCAATTTGTAAACCTTTAACTGACGGTGAAGAGGACATGGATTTTGTGGTCAGTCACAATTAATTCCTTAGAAACAAAAAGACCCGATATACTTGACAGACAAATAAGTGTACACACGGCAGCTTTAATACCGTCATATTTTCCTTTGCATGCATTTTAACTTCGAGTGTTCATTGAGTGTGGTAATGATGTCTCTCAGATTTTAGGAGAAGTAGCACGTGACGAATCAATAAAATAGAAAATGAATCATTGTGTTCGTAACAGCCGAAACTGGACTCTATTATGAGTCATATAAATTCACTTCACGCCATCATAGTTTATTCCTTCAAGATCAATTTTAAAGTTACAATCTTACACAAGTCTCCGAAGTGGCCTATCATCCTTCAGGACTCCCAATTAAAATTCTGTAAGCTTTTATCTTATTTATTATGCGTGCTATATGCCCGTCCATATCATGGTACTTTCTACATGTTATGTCCGTTTTATTTGCTCCAATGATTCCTAACAAACCACCAATTCCGACGACCTGTATAATATTTCATTTTTATAATCACAAACGGAATAATTACTGCGAAATTTTGAGATTGAGGCAATGTTATTGAAACCATATATACAATATGAATTGTGTTTCCTTTGTAGAAATCACAATAAATTCCCAGAACTGAGATCTTGGTGATATAATTTTGTGTAAATAATATATTCGATAAGTACACCCTCAGTATGATAACTTAAGCTAGTTGTGCGAACCTGCAATTATCGTTATTAAAGTTTGGTGCAGAAAAAAGTAAAACTTCTGTCTCCTTTTACTTTACACAGTACGTATTTCATATTTGGAAATGAATAGCTTTGTTCAGACATTCTTGACTGTCACAACACAAATACATGCTATTTTTCTAGCCTACAGCTCAAAAATTATATTTTGATGCAGGAAGTAAAAGTTACGCAATTCATTCTTTAAATGTGATGGTTCAAGTGCCACAGTTGTATAACAAGTCTACCATCAGTGAAAGACATAACCCTTTCACGAATCTCTGTGCTATAGAATGAAGGGAAAACACATTTGGGAAGCTCATAGGCTAAAATTTAAAAACATAGAGTAAATGGAAAATGTACGCAAAAATGGGAAAACAACTGGTACAAGAAAGTTTTTCCATCATTAACACTTTTAGACGTTAGGCTGCAGAACCTGTGCGGGGAGACACACTTGTACACTGCCACGCGTACACATCTAAGGCAACGGCTTCCACTAATATGGGTCCTCCTACATTACCAGCAAGAACCTGCGTAATGGAAACGTCATTTAGCACAAAGGAAACGTCAAACCGTGCATGAGATTAAAAATGACAGATGATCATTTATCTAGGACCACCCCTTCATGGTAACTTTTTTTTTTCGAAATCTTTAAGCCTGTCCTTCCTCTGCTCCAAATATAGGCATCACTTTGACGGGCACTTACATTCAGCGCAACGGAACAGTTAAGTTTTCCTTTGCTGAAAACCTTAGTTTCGTTGTGATGGATCTAAAGTTAGCGAACCAGGAAAACTATAAATGTCCTAATCCTAACATGCTGTTACATTCTCAATATAATTACTTTCTGTTTCTAAAGAAATATACAAATAAAGAGAAAATGAATTTAGAGAGGACACTGAAGACCTGCTTCTATTAGAGAACAATTTTCGATATCGTAAATTAACCATGACACCTGTGATAACCATTACTTTTCTTACTACCCTCTGGCATCCCTCTGAATGCGACTCAGCCTTAATTTTGTCTTTATATAAGAAATTGTAGCGTTTCTCAAACTGAAGGATTCATACCACTGATGACAAAAGACGGTCTGCTGAGTGGGACGTGGGGTCAGAAAGATAATGACTTGTAAAAAAAAAAAAGTAAAGATATCCCTGTAAGAGGCCGTGAAGGCCCAAAGGGTTGTGAGACGTTGAGGGTCCCACATTATCTAGACAATCGGCTCAAAGATGGCAGTAAGGTTGTCAGCCTTACGCGCCGGCCACGCTTTACTCCCCAGGAAAATTATTTAATTAATTCCTGGTACCCATTTCTGTTAGAGTCTGAGTCGACCCCAGGGCCATAGTGAGGCCGGAAGGATTAGATTAATTGAAAGAAATCCAATGACCTCATCGGGACTTGAATCCGCGACCTTTCTTCTTGTAGCATAGTGCCTCAACCAACCACGCTACCGCGTGCCCCGATAATGACTTGTATTAATGATTAACATAATAATTGTAAGGAGATAGTTATTGAAAAGAGATTTGTTTTCCCTCCCGAAAAAGGGAGCATGGTTTGATGACAAAACGACCGGAGGTGACGTAAGATACATGTATTTCAGAATCACTGGTGTACGGTGTGGTACGTAGTTCACAAACACTGCGACCGGAGCCCATATAACCAAGATACCTTCGACGGATTATACACATCTGCGAAAAACAGAAAACAGGACAGTGGAAAGGGGAGTTCCACGACCAGAATACACCATTTAATATTATTTTTAAATAATCCCTGTAACAGGCCGTGGATGCTCATAGTGTTGCAAGACGTTGAGGTTCCCACATTTTCTAGACAATCGGCTCACAGATGGAAGTGAAGTTGTCAGCTTTACGCAATGACCACCCTTTACGCCCCGGGAAGATTCTTGGTACTCATTTCTATCAGAGAATGAATCTACCCCAGGTCCATAATGCTGCTGGAAGGGTTATGTCATTTGAAAAATCCAATTAACTTACCGAGAATCGAACCCGCGACCTTCCATCTTGTAGCATAGTGCCTCAACTAACTACGCTACCGCGTGTCCCAGTATTATTTAATTTTTAAAATAATTTTAAATATTACATTTTAACATGCACCAAAATTGTTTAAATCATAAAATTTTCAGACATAAGCGTTCATGGGCTATGCAATAACAGTACAGTGTAACAATTTACGTGAATCATCATATATATACCTGACGATGGTCCTGTGTGGCAGAAACGTGTTGAATTTACAGGAAAGCATGGACTGAATGATGGTTCAATCAATAACATGTGAAGCTGCTCTGAAGACTGTATTGTGTGTGTGTGTGTGTGTGTCTGAGGTAGGTGAGGTGAATATCAGAGCAAGCAATAACGGAACGCGATCGGTAGTTCCATCGTAAGCAACTATCGAATGACAGGACAGGTTAATGGTGGTCGACAAAATTGGAACGATTTGAGAGGAACTGTCCGAGAGGGAAACCGTAAAATTCTTCGGTCAGGCTATCCGGTGTCTGACAGGCACTTCAACCAGGCACATCCTAAGCACAGCTGCATTTTAATGACGACATAGGAAAAGACACAGAATGGGTGATATTCAGCTATCCCTTTGCATCACGATGTTAACATTAATGAGGAGAGGTGTGAAGGATGCAATGGTACATCATCAAATTTGCCCGGTAACGCCTAAATTATATTGTAATGTCGTGGACATGTAAGAGTATAAACTGTCTTTCTGTCGTGGAAATAAAACTACGATTCTATAATGACACAGAGCTCGTCAAAATGTTTATTTAAACTTTTATTTTTTTTTAACCAGCCAAAGAATCACGGAGCATAAACCTTTGTATCAGTTAGCCGCCTCTGTGTTCTGGTTACAAAATTGTTATGGTATGAATTTAATTCTTTCTGAGAAGGCCATGTGGGACACTTTGTTGAATAATATCAACATTCTACTTAATGCTGCCTTCCTGTTAATGCATGTGCTCATCTTCAATAATGCACTGTATAAGGGAACAGCTCTAAGTGCCCCCAACTCCACTATTGTTCTGAGTAAGCTTCCATGCCTTTATGATAACATTATGAACTTTATGAGCGAAGTAGTAACACTGTACGGGGGAGAGAGGTTTCGGAAAATCCCCTTTGCAATCTCAATATAATATGATTCTTAAACACAGCTTCACAAATTCGTTACATTCGCCATCGCAGGAAATCAAGGACAGAACATCTAAATTTCACATGCATTATATCAATATTAATCAAATTAATAATAATAATAACTAAATAACTAACTTCATGAAGCTGAGCCCTTCTTGAGAAACCGCCAGTCACGCAGTTACACAAGAACTTACCAGCATTTTATGGGACCTTAAGGTTCAATACCGTGTTCATATCAACCCTCCAGTGGCATCTCTCATAAGCCAGATCAATCCAGTCCATACTACTCAATCCTGTCTCTCTAAGATCAATTTTAATTTTATCCACTCGCCTATGTTTTGGTCTTCTTAGTGAGCCGTGTTAACGCTCGGACGGCTCAGGAGTTGCCTGTTTCGGGCATCTGACATCTGAGATCAACAGGAACAATTTTAATTAAGATTATTATTTTCTTTGATGGGACGTCTTGTAGTTTAGCAGATGGACACCAATATTTCGAAGGAACCTGATGCCATCATTTTGTGGGTAGCTACCTTGAAGACAGAAGCAGAATATTCCTCCACAGTTTCGGTACCTTCTACCAAACTGCATGAAATCATCTCCAAGAAGGCAAGAATCTTAACACTCACGGCCCTGAGAACATCGGACCTCACAATCTGCATCAAGTGCTGAAGTTATGAATTCGTAGAATCTTGCCTCCATTCTTCTTATAAGCATTCACACGTGACGTTTATATACAGGATTTTGTCTTTAGAAACTGAGCACGTGTTGGCTCAGTGATACTCGCTGAGCGACAAGAGCTAGAGTGTTAGCAGAAGAAGAAATAATTTTTGCTCCCCCATGTGCTGACACAGGCCTGCAGATTGTTTACCTTCATATCCGATGATCGCTTTCCGGAGAGCTAAAGCGGTTGCACCGTGAATCTGGCCGCTGGCTTCCTCATAGCCCTGAAGTCTAGGAGCCTGAAACTATGACATAAGGAGTGGAACTTTACCCACATGCTTCCATGAGGCGGTGTTCAGCAGAATGGAAGTACAAACTTAAGATCGCGGACCAGCATTCAACAAGTCGCCTGCGACTTGACTGAAAGAAATTTCGGCAGTACCAAGAAGTTCTCATCTCTAGAAGCAAAGTAAATTATAAACAAACTAGCATCAAACATGTCGAAATTTCAAAAACGAATTATTAAACAAATCATCAAAATACTGAACCACAATAAAAACAACTTTGGGAAATATACGTATACAGGACTCGAGGTTCCACAGCGGTGGTTATGAAGAGTATGTCTTCTAGGATTTAATACTTCATAGTCCGCAGAAAGTCAACTGATGTTTCGGAGGAATATGTACCTTCCATTATCAGGAGCGAAACATAAGCTCTGCTTGCTACCTGCTTCAGTCTTGTTTCTTGCTTGGCTTATTTTTCGGTTCTGAAGATCGAGGTGAAATATTCCTCTGAAAAGTCAATTGACTTTCTGTGCACTACATGGCTTTATGCGGTAGAAGAAATATAGGGATATTTATAGTAAGAAGCTAAACTTGACAGAGTATCACATGCTTCTCCTGTCTAGATGAAATCTTTTCGCCAAAGCTTATTTGTAAAATGAAAATATAGTAAAAATAATCAAATTCCTTGTTTCCTCAACTAACAGATGAACATCAGAGTTACTTATTACCTTGTTTGTCATTAAAGAATACAGAAAACTTTCTTTCGATTGCAGCTTCATTATTTATAATAGTTGGTGGTTGAATAGTTTGGCCTTTACATACGTACAACATACGTGTTCAGAGACACTTCATAGATGTCAGTGATAGCGATTGTAGCCACACTACCACCACCACCACACAACGCGCCTTCTCTCTTGTGAACTTTGCAATGTTCCGTTGAATTAATACGCACCTCACAGAATAATGAATGACATCAAATGCAACAAAAGGGAGAAACATTTCGCAGTCTTTCTACATACACACTGCAGAGCTTCGTCTCTAGCATACTGTACTGAACAGGGCCCCTATGCAATGCTCTTAAATACTCATATATAAATCTCGGATATGAGCTGCTGGTTACAGAAATGTAAATTTTATAGGTATTTTTTTGTCATTTTTTTGACATTTTTAGGTTTAAGGTAATTTTTTCATTTTTGTGGTAATTTTTTGGTATTTTTTTTAAATTTTAATCGTATTTTTTGTCATTTCTGGCCATTTTAGGGAATTTTTCTTCATATGGTTTCTGAAATGTGAATAACATGGAAGTGAAGTGTTCTTTCTTTTCTCCTTTAGGATTTTTTCGGTCATTTTATAGGTCATTTTTAAAATACTTTCAGGTCATCAAAATCCGGGCCCTGGTACTGACTATCTTCCAGTCGTGTACCAAGGCTTCGAAATACTACCACAGTCAATAAGTTCGTGGAATGGCCGCAAAGCGTCGTGCGGGAATTTACTGCCAGTATGTTTCAGCAATGTTTTCGGCAGCTATATCAATGTTGGCAGACTAGCATAGCCGCTAACGCAACTATTTTAAGGGCCGATTTGGATCTGCGTAAGTGTATGTGAATACCTTGTAATATGATGCGTTAAAACCACATTCCACGAACTTATTGGCTGTACCGCGTATACTTATTAATATCTCTAGCTACAGTTTCTGCAGATAATCCCTTCATTTGCCCAAACTTATACACATCAAATCACGATTTCACTTAATATACACGCTTTATACTCTGGGAACTTAGTTTCGGCAACTCACTGTCATCTGAAAACCAATCTCGCAACTCTTTACGAGAGCTGCACATCATTCTAAATGGGTTCAAATGTAACATATGGGCGGAACCCTCGAAACAAGCAGTTCTCATCTCTAGCTTCACTTTCCACAGTTCACTTCTCCATTCATTCACTCTTACACACATTTAAACACGATTTCACTGAACATAAAAGCCATCAGCAAAAGGATTTATTTTGGCAAAAGTCTATATATTGAAATGCCTGCTGGCAGATAATCCCGTGACTGCTTTCACAGAATTCAGTTACGAATATATTTTGAATATTCCACTTAGCCTTTGGTATTATACATATGCCTAATAGACATAGTACATTGTGTTTTTATAGATAGATAGATAGATAGATAGATAGATAGATAGATAGAGAGGTAAATAGGCAGGCACAGACGTAGATAGGCAGACAGGTAGGGGAAGATTTGGGGACATATGATAATTTAACATGTGGTTTGTATTACATGATCATTACATGGAAAGTGTAATTGCTACGGCTTTTGGAAACGTTTACCTTTTCCTGAATTAGAGTGTATTTAATTTAAATGTATGTTTATATATGTGTAATCGTATAAATTCATATGGGAGGAAACTTTGTTTAATCACTGTCGAGAATAAAACACTTCAGTCCAGAATATCATTTATTAGTCCCGAATATGGAAATTGCGAAAGTACAAAAAAAAGTTACTTTTGCTTAATGCATTTAAAATTTAAGGCTTACAATTAAAGAGTATTGGAAATTCAAGGCGTGTTCCAGTTCTACATTTTCTCTGTAACATTTTTTCTAGCAGTTTTTGGTTTTGATGATTCTTAATAAGCTAAAGCTCCAGTTACTTGCAGGAACAATTTTATGCTTCACGTAAATCATCAGTTACTTTTATTTCATTTAAAAATTACGCATATCTACACAAGTAATAAGAACTCTCCAATATCAAATTTAATGAAAATCCCTTCAGCAATCTTTCAGTTGCTGCATATATACAGAGACACACAGAAGGAAGGACGAGGACAAATTACGAGTAATAAGCACTTTGCAAGGTCGCGAAAGCGAGTAAAACGTCTGAATTCTAACAGCTGTTCTTCACGATCGTGGTCTTTATGATTTATACTCCAGACATTTGCTTAATGTGAATTATTTCCGCAGGATTAAAGACGAATAAAAATTTCGTTGGAATTATGTGAAGTACCTCCTCCTTATAATGCGGAATAAAGACCAGTAAAGTGAGACACATTACTGCATTACATTTGTCTCTTGCTCGCTTTCTAGTGGGTAACTGCGCTACATCACCTCATCCTACTCTGAACTTAATTTAATTCCAGTGCCGCAGCACGCTACATTGTTCTGTACGCATAATTCGTAAGGATCAAGCAACGAGTCCAAGCTGGGGTTACCGCATCTTACAAAACAAGAGGCTAGTAGAGGCAAAGATAAAAGTCTGTCGGTTTTAGGGTTCTAAAACGATTGTACAAGCCATAAAACAACGCTGGTACCTGATTTCCAGAACTTCGGTTAAATGAGCAATTCCTTTGGATGTTTATTTATTGTCAATTGTATGTTTTATCACAACACAAGACTCAAAAGTTTGTTCACATCAACTGTGTACAATGAGTCTATTGATCTCGTTAGTGTCTTGCTACATATTTCGGCTTATGGAAGCCATCATCTCGCAAGTATACATTACTAGATGTTCTTGAACCATTAAGTTATTAAGTGAAGGCCCATAGGGTTGTGAGACGTTGAGGGTCCCACACTATCTAGATAATAGGCTCAAGGATGGCGGTAAGGTTGTCAGCCTTACGCGCCGGCCGCGCTTTACTCCCCAGGAAAATTGTTTAATTAATTCCTGGTACTCATTTCTGTTAGAGGCTGAGTAAAACTCAGGGCCTAGTGCGGCTGGAAGGATTAGGTCAACTGATAAAACTCCAATGACCTCATCGAGACTTGAACCCGCGACCTTCCGGCTTGTAGCATAGCCCCTCAACAAACTACGCTACCGCGTGCCACACAAATGTTCGTGTAATAGTATAAAATATAACAATAGATTTAAAATTGTAAGATAAATTACAAAGGTGTATAATTAGTGGCAAACTAGCTGTTAACAAGATCGGACAGTGAAGTAGAGTAAACAGACGAACCAGTAATGTAAAAAGAAAGAGACTAAAATGACAGCGTATATTACACAAACTGGTTCCCAATAACGCAACCATCTCACAGGAGAACAAAATTGGAATCCAATAAAATCCGTAGACCACTACATATTATAACATTATGTTTGCAATTAATATTACACGTATAACACAATATCTAAGTGTATTTTATATTTTATAATCATAATCTTCTCTAGAGGTTGGAACAATTTGGGCAGACCATGGAAAAGATTATTTTCGCAATAGCCCTCGAGTATGAACACCACCGTATCCTCTCCCTTCAGGAGGATCATGATGAAATATATAGAGAATTCCATCACTTGAATTCCATTGAAGAATTTTGGATCACTCTCATAATTTTTATCCTTGTAACGGGCCGTGATGGCCCATAGGATTGCGAGACGTCGAAGTGCCCATATTTTCTGTAGACAAGTGGCTCACAGATGGCGGTGAGGTTGCCAGCCAAACGGGCAGGCCGCCCTTTACCCCCAGGAATATTCCTGGTACTCATTTCTCTTAGAGGTTGAGTCGACCCCAATGCCATGGTGACGCTGGAAGCATTAGGTCAATTGAAAAATCCAGTGACCCCATCGGGGATCGAACCCGCGACCTTCCGGATTGTGGCATAGTGCCTCAACCAACTACGCTATTGTGTCGGTATAGCGACTGTCTACAAGCTAGACAATCGAGGGGTCGGAGTTCGAGTCCCAGTAGGGTCAAGAATTTTCTCTTCCCCTCGTCGTCGAGACCGGCTCTTGTCCACCCAGCCTCCTATCCAATGGGTACTGGGGGCTCTTTCCGCGGGGTAAAGCGGCCGAGGCCTGAAGCTGACCCCTCAACTCTAGCTAGTGCCGAGGTGAAGAAAACATATATCCCCTTACTCAGACGACTTCATGGCTTAGTGCTTAATTAGTTAAGCACAGGGGCACTTCTACCTTTACTCATAATTCTTACTCCGACCACTTTCAGTGTTTCACGTACCACTTCGAAGTGCGCCACCTAGTTTGATAACCACTGGCGTAAGAGTAGCAGCAAGCGAGTGATTAAATTGAGCCCCGGTGCGTGCTGGTGTCAGCTGGAACAAAAGGTGTTTCCGTTTTCGCTAAAGCCCTTTCGTATTATCCGCGTCAGCCAAAAGAACTGGGCCGACAGGACTGCTGTGCCCATGATCCTCCTGGGGTTTTGCCTTGCCGATGCGCGACCAGGATCTATACCCGACTAAGTGGGAGAACTCAACCGATAACACTACCCAGGCAGCGACGGTTCCATCTGCCAAGTTGATCAAAGGAAACGTTTTTTGTTTATTTAAGAAGAAAATCTGTCCCTGCATTTAAGCATTACAAATTGAAGGCGGATGGGGGAGGTGAGGTACTTCTATGTGTGCTTAACTTCAAAGGCAAATGGAGATGCTCCGGCCGTTTTACCCCTGAGGACAGAACCCACACTGCCCATTGAATATGAGACTAGGCGAAAAGAAAATTTCCTAGTGCTGCCAGTAATCAAGCCCCAGTCATGCAGTCACTTTAACGACTGGGCTATTCTATGCTGACCACATTCTTCTCAAGAAAATTTGGGTTATACTGTGAAGAGAAGATGACATGGAAGGGAGAGGAGCAGAAAGGGTTAAATTTTGTTGTTGAGAACCCGGCATGATTTTCTCTCTACAAAAATACTGCTTGGAGTAGGGATTGATGCTGTGTATTTCCATCCGGATAGGCCTCGTTTCGAATTTAAGCAGGGACACCGGCTGTCCTGACATTCTTTCGTGACTTTGCTCAGTCCCTCCAGGCATGTGCCGGAATAGTACTTCGATTAAGACATGACAACCGTTCCCTTACAAAGCTCTTTAGATTTATCATCCACCAAACTTCCTAAAAGTCGACGCTATAACATCTAACAGACCGCTGCGTCTTACCACAAGTGTTTCGTTTACTGCTACTCTCGTCGGCAACAATGCAGAATGAAACATTGCTGGTAACCAGCTGTTTCAGAACAAATGTCTCCGTCAGGAATGAAGTTTAGTTACGAAGGTGTAAGGATTATTCGAATTTGAAATGCTGCACATTTATTAAATTCGGAGTCAACTAGCCGGGACCCTGGGAACAGTTATAAAATCCAGGAATATCCTGACTAACCCGGGACGTGTGGTCAGCCTAACTACTGCAGACCATTTATTCATTTATTATACGTCAGTATATGGATAATTCCACAGATAATACTGTCAAGTGTAGGGTAGTACGCCTGACGAAAATGACGATATTTAGTTCGGTTCATTGGGTTTATAACACCTAGTTCACAAGTTCTCCTAATCACACTTAAACACAGCGCTGGCGCTGATTTACACACACTGGTCATTTCCTGGCAACGCAATTAAAACACTAAATCATACAAACCAAATATTACACATGAATACAACCTTCTAATCACACTTCAATTCTTCACAGGCCGACTCCTAACTCTTCTTCAACTACGAAATTTCCGTGGCTGTCTCATACCGAGAAATGATTGACTCGTAGCGCTGTTCGTATTTAAGATAACTTCTTTGTACGGACCCCACGGAGGACACCAACGCCCATTGTTGTGGACGCATGTTTACAGCTTAGTTGCCTGACAATGACTTGCTACAGCTCTGTGTGTCCGTCCGGCGCGAACCGCATAGGAAACAGTTTCCATTATATTGTTGCCTGTATTCCGTGTTTACAGAGCTGTTGCTTGGCAATGTATTGATCAAATCCATTACAACATTTACTATAGTCCTATCAACACAGCACCATTTCCAGCAGGTGGGGTTGCTGCCTAGGACAAGTTTCAGTATACATGTGTCATCTTCAGATCCGGTTCTCAGTTACAATTTTTCTTCATTCATTAATTCATCTGTGTCTCTTCAGACCTTTGTTGGACCTTGGTCATTTTTTCAGTTTCTTATAATTTTTACACAGCTGGCAGGACTCCTTGGAACGGGGGATCAGTCCGTCGCCAGGTCACTACCTGCACATAGCACAGCACAAACACAGAGTAAGCGCACACGGACATCCAAGCCTCAAGTGGGATTCAAACCCACGATCCCAATGTTTGAGAGGGCGAAGATAGTTCATGATTTAGACCGCGCGGCGACTGTGATCAGCTTATTTATTCTTTTTTTCCCCCCTGGCACTACAGCCCCAGTGGGCCTTGGCCTACCTCCATGAACTTCTCCGTTCACTTCGGTTTTTCTAGATCTCACACATTCGGTAGGACTCCTTGGAACGGGGGATCAGTCCGTCGCCAGGTCACTACCTGCACATAGCACAGCACAAACACAGAGTAAGCGCACACGGACATCCAAGCCTCAAGTGGGATTCAAACCCACGATCCCAATGTTTGAGAGGGCGAAGATAGTTCATGATTTAGACCGCGCGGCGACTGTGATCGGTTTATTTATTCTTTTTTTCCTCCTGGCACTACAGCCCCAGTGGGCCTTGGCCTACCTCCATGAACTTCTCCGTTCACTTCGGTTTTTCTAGATCTCACACATTCGGTAGGACTCCTTGGAACGGGGGATCAGTCCGTCGCCAGGTCACTACCTGCACATAGCACAGCACAAACACAGAGTAAGCGCACACGGACATCCAAGCCTCAAGTGGGATTCAAACCCACGATCCCAATGTTTGAGAGGGCGAAGATAGTTCATGATTTAGACCGCGCGGCGACTGTGATCGGTTTATTTATTCTTTTTTTCCTCCTGGCACTACAGCCCCAGTGGGCCTTGGCCTACCTCCATGAACTTCTCCGTTCACTTCGGTTTTTCTAGATCTCACACATTCGGTAGGACTCCTTGGGCGAGTGATCAGCTCTTACTCAGTGTAAATTTTCGACTTAAACCGAAGGGATCCACCCCAATGTCATACATTATACATACTATGACTACATGCTATATTATACATTATAATGTGTAGGCTTTTTTCAGTTGGTTACCATTGTAGTTATTTTGCTAAAGTTGTAGACATTAGGTGATTTATGTGAATGTGCAGCAGTGAACACTGTCTGGGCATGAATGTTTATATGCTGCCGAACATGTGATTTTGAAAGCATTATTACCAATATATTTCATTTAAATCAATACTTAAAATGACATTTATTTTAAACAAAGTCTTACTTAGTCAATTATATAAAAACTACTACCTCTTCCAATTTCAAAAGTCTCAAAGCCACTATAATAATTCTGCCGACGAATGTAACACACTTTCAGAGCTAGAGGAAGAGGCACATTGGGCTGGGCTAATCCTCCTGCCGCCTGAATATGCCTCCTTCACCTGGAAGAAGTCGACTGAATATAGTTGGGCGCTGATAGTCACTTTGGGGCCCAGCGCCAGTGCTCTGGTATATTGTGAGATAGTCTTGTGAGAAGGGAACGCTATCACGACACCAAAGCTTATTGCTAGCGAGTGGCAAACCGCCTCCATGACCTCGGTTCTTTTCTGTGAAACTTCCTCGGCACTAAGATTGCCCTGGAGGACACTTTACGTAATATCATGTAGTAACTGCTTATAAGAGGAGACTTAAGATTCATGACTTAGGTCTAGCAGTCTCAAGCAGGATAGCAGTTTAAATCGATAGTTTTCAAACTATCTACTGTCAGTTCTCAGGAAACGGCTTGTAACTACATAGCAACATGAATGTAGAATGATTTAAGGTGTAACTAATAAAAGAACTAAAAAAACAGTTCACTTTGTTACCCGCGAAAGACCAAATATCCAAATAATAACCAGAAAGAAAGATGATTTTAAGGGAAATATATTGAATTCGAAGTTCTCATAAAGGTCACTATATGTTTTATCACCCGGAATATTATCGTCGTAGTTTCGGTTAAGTCCATCAACATTTCGGAGAAATTTGTTTCCATCACCAGGCCGAAGAGTGAGCCAATAGAGTAGTCAATAAGAAAGCACGTGACAGGAAAGCAAAGACTGAGGTGTATTTATGATTATTCTTCACGAGCAATAACGAAATTTGTTTAAATAAATTACCACATTCCGTATAATAGATTCCTTATTGTGAATCTGATAGCGCCTGAGATGAGAAAGAAAATCCACTGCTTTTATAGAGAAGGAAATATCATTCATGGAGCTCAGAGTAACTTCAGGTGGGTCCTGCTATGAGCCAGATGAACCCAACCGACAAACTCACATACTGTGCCTTTAAAATGATTTTATATTTCCTTCTATCTGCATCTAAAACTCGCAAGTCATGAAGGCTGCAAAGTCACGGCTTTATAATGCGGTTCGAGTTTCGAAATACATAAAATAGAGTCTTCCTTTGTTCACTTCGATATTCTTGTATATGAAAATATAAAAAATGCCTTTTTAGGACCAGTAACCAATAAAGTGTTTATAAAATTAATATTTTTAACTAACTGGTTAGGTTTTCTCTTTTAATTAACACATTCATTTAAAAAACAAAGTGCTAAAACACAATATTAGAGTCCTATTCGATTTCACAATTAAAAGTTTGTATTCTCCTGATCTGATCACCGCAAGTGTTCACATGAAGGTCCTCATTATGTAATTTTCTTTATCCACTTGTGTTGAGCTTGTCTGAACAAATAAGTTAATACCATTACAAAAATTCTGAGCACAGGCGTAATAGAAAATGTTGTGTTAAAAAAAAGGATTAGGATTATTTGAAAAATTCAGGAAAGAAATTATTGCTTTTTTTTATTGCTAGTGGGGTGGGACTAAGTCCCTTGTACTGCGGCCATTTCTGGCCCATTGTACCATCCCCGGATGATAGGTGAGGGTGATTGTGGAGCAATTGGTGAAATGAAGATTGGCAGGGGAAACCGAAGTACTCGGAGAAAACCTGCCCCAGCGCCATTTGTCCACCACAAATCCCACTTGACCAGACCCGGGGTCGAACTCGGGCCGCCGCGGTGGGAAGCCAGCGACTAACCGCTTGAGCTATGGCGCGGCCCAGGAAAGAGATACAAGATAAGAATGTTTACGAATCACTAGCTTGTTAAGGAGAAAGTTCATTAAGAGCAATTTCACATCAGCCTTCTCCGTTTTAACGTTATGGTGTTCGATTTTTCTTCAACACAAACAATATCCCTTTTATTAAGTACATATTGAAAAAACACTTGCCCCTACTAAGCGGTAACTGACTAGCTCCAAGGAGGTGGGTCTTTCTAGAGAAGCCGCCAGCCGCTCAGCTACCCAGTAATATCCCAACGCTTTATGGAAGCCGAAGGCTCATTACCGAGTTCACAACAGCCAACTACTGGCCCCTATCCTGAGCCAGATGATTCCAATCAACACCACACCATCCTATTTGTCTAAGATTAATCTTGTTATTATCCTTCCACCTATCTGTACATTTAGGTCTTCACTGTGTCCTCTATCATCGTGGCTCTCTCATCAAAACTTTACATACATTTCTCTTCTCCCGTGCGTACTACATACCCTTCATATAATCGTACCATTTTCCTTGGCTTGTTCACCTACTAAACCTCACAGGCACTAAAGCTACAGGCCTACTCAGGTTCAAACAAATCGGTTTCATTAAACATACAAAGCAAAACAGGAGATTGAGCAACGTGCTTTGTGAAAAGAAATGCACAGCATTAAAATCTCCACGCGAAGGTTGTGAAACGTAGCGACTGTTATGTATAAGGTAAGGAGAGCCTGTTCTTGTCACTGTTACTTGTCACCGGACAGAGTGTCCGATAGCACACTGGCAGTCGTTCCCCTGAGACGGCCTAGAAACGTTCTGCTCTCACAAGCATCTCGGTGCTGAAAGTTGGTACCATTAATGAAAATCTGCTGCGATATACCATTTAGTTGGCCACATGGCTGAAACGGTTAATATATTCAGAGCAGCAATCCTCACCCACTGACCCATTTCGCCACCGCACAGGGTGTGGATACGTGTGCTCAACTTGACCCGAACAATAGCCCCTATTTTAACAAAGCTTAACATTCACGAAAGAAGGAAAATAAATATTTAAAGTAATTTTAATTTACATAGAAAGTGACGTTGGCAGGAATAAAGATTGGTGCATATAAACAATTTGATCCCTTCCTCTTTTGCAGCCAAGTTGTTTTTATTGTGTCTTGATCAATGAGAGCAGAGTGGAAAAGCCTAGAACGGCTGCCCAGTTTATAGAGAGAACCGAACAATGATCCTGTTCTTGTGACCTGAGGAGCAAACTAAAGGAACTTACTGGAGAATGGGAATAACTGTAGTAGAGAAGTATGTCTCGCAGGTATTAACTGTAACGTGAGACGAAATTAAGGCCCAGGTGGATTAGCGTACCTGGGACAACCAAAGTATCAACACTAATGAAACTGCTCCATTGGTCACGGAATAAAACGATGTAATAACGAATTTATACAATGAATTCTATCAGAAGTGTTCTATTGTGACAGAATGAGGACCATTGTATAAAGGGGCGTCCACATTACTCGTGATCGTGCTCGTCGGGAGACTCGTCTGGCTTTTATTTGTGGCTTAAATCTTCGTCTACACTACTTCAGTTGCTTGCCAGGCTTCGGCGTGTAAGGATCCGTAGTGTGTAGAGGCTGTACTCGTATTTTAATTTTTTGGCTATAGTTTTTAAATTAAAATTTTAAAATTTGCTTGTCTCGTGACTTGTCATATCGCCTTAACACTCAGGATTACTGGATTTTTAGACTTTATCCATCTTCCGGTAATCTGAAACACACAATAAAACACAATGTTTCGGAAACCGGATCTGTTTCCGTCCTCAGGTTGGAGACACCTACTTTGGTGGGTGCGTTAGAAAGTGACTGAGGTTACATCTTTCTAACGGACCCAACAAAGTAGGTGTTTCCAACCTCTCACCTGAGGACGGAAACAGATTCTGTTTCCGAAACATTGTGATCTTTTGTGTGTTTCAGAATACTGGAGAATGATCAAAGTCCAAAAACTCAGTAATCCTGAATTGTTAATAGGGTTAATAAAATCAAATAAAAATTATTGTAACTTGAATATTAAGTTTTATTGCGTTATTCTTTACACAATAAAAAGTTACATTAAATTTGTCTTACGTTTATTTGATTTCTGGAGTCGGGACAGCTCAGTCGGTATAGCGACGGGAGACGGACTACGGGCTACAGGCTACAGACTACAGAGCAAGATGTTTTTCTTCTCCATAGCATCCAAACCAAACCTGCGACCCAAACAGCATCTTATCCAGTGGGTACCGGGAGCACTTCCCTTTGAGGTAAAGCGGCAGTGCAGTGAAACTGACCACTCACAACTGCTCTGTGACGGCCACCTTACGCATCGACTATACATTTTGAAGGAGATTAGGAGCAAGTTCACAACACAAAAATATTACACGATTCGTACGAAATTTAAGACTGCATAAAAAGGTGTAAGATTTGAGGTTTTCACGGCGTTCACTATGAAGAAAGCAGTCTTCTGGAATGTGACGCCGTGGAGATCTTATGTGAATCTACGTTTCGAAGGAACGTCTGCAGACCAGTCTGCAGCCACCTGCTCAAGCTGATTTCTCGCTCGCGGATTTTTCTACCTTGAAGAGTGAGGCGATACTTTCTTCCGAAATGTCGGTTCACATAAGATCTACACGGCGCCACATTCCAGAAGACGGCATTCTGCATAAAAAATGTTTAGTGTAGAATGAGTTCTGGGTTATATATTAGCGACGAAGAGAGACAAATTGGTCGTGGTGTATTCTAAATTGTTAACCCAGCATCTCTCTGTAACAACTGGAGAAAACTATGAAATACCGGATACCAAGCACACCTTTCGAGAGGCTGAAGCTGGTTCCCTCCTGTTCTTGTAGAATATACACCATAAGCCTTACGAGTGACGTAACTTGCTCCTCTAAATTTGTTCCTCCGCTCGTCGAAAGGGACCAGAAGCCTCATTCGTGACGGCTTCAGTAGAAAAAGAAGGGATGAAATAGGAAGAGACGTAAAGGAAGATGCTGTTGAAAGCGAGAAAATATGTTAATAACTAAAGTTGTTTAGCTAAACACGAAGCAAGGTAACTCCCCACCTCCGTGGAGAATTTGCTAGCGAGTCTTCCCCCATTCATTTTATTATATATTACGCTAATTTTAAACACGCTTTTATCTTGAAAACAAGTAACTACATTATGTTCCAGCATGTATTGTTCTGGGCCGTAACAGGCCGTTGGGACTGCGACTCGGCTACGTGCCTGAGTGCAGACGTCTCTGCTAATGGTTATGCATTTTAGGGGGGCATATCTATCTTCCTTAAGCCCGTATTTTATAATTTATATGATGTTCCCATTTACAACCATCGTCTGGCATCAAATATTTTCACTCCATTATTCACAATGTCTAATAATAGTGGTAAAATCACACTAGGCCATAAAGACGTATGGGGAAGTGGAGGTATACTTTCACAATTCATAATCTCAGCACTGGAAAGAGGCTAGTCGTCACCTTTACGCCCCTGCCATCTTACACCAGGAAAAATATTCTTCGATATTCACCGCGTAGGAAATTTGGACCCAGGCCCGTTCTGGATGTTACGGAGACGAGGAAAATCACTTCTTCCTGCCGGGGATCGAAACTCGGCTCCTTAGCCATGTAGCCAACACTTAGTTCTTATACCGACTGAGATCGTTATTAACTGTTACTTCTAATTAAGTTAAATTCAAACCGTTGTTTATTTTCGTGCTTACTCAACAGCTCAAAGGCCAATGATAAAGTAAGTACGAGTAAAAGAAGGAAACATAACGAGCACATACGTACAAAGAAAAGACAAAACAAGGCAACTTATCACGTTCAGACAATTGTGAAAATTCTGTAACTGCAATCACGCCATCTCTTAAGCAACAAGAAAAAATATACTTATAAATATACATAAATGCATATATACTGTCACAATTTTGGGGGTGTGCGTGATTTATAGAAGAGTTTTGAATGATAACCGGATTTGTTGCACACTTATACAACTTGTTAGTACACTTCACAAACCACTATATGACACACTATGTCTTCTCTTTTTGATCAGCTCCGACTGTCGCCTCAAGAGACTCCCTTGGTTTAATTCTTTCAACTTCCTGAGATCCTCATTATATAGCCTCCGAGCTGCCCCCACAGAAAACACCGTTTCCAGCAATACTTCTATTGTTGTGTGTTTACCGATCATTTGCTTAGAAATGGCTTGTTCTATTGTTGCGTGCATGTTCATTTGCGCGGGAACCTGTTTACCGAGCAGCTGCCTATCAATAAATTATTCTGGCTTTCAGGCGTCATGTCACAATACATTCATACTGACTACAATTAATATTTCAATAATTAAGAAGGCATCACTACAAAGTATGATTAGAAAAATCGTTTTACTTCCAAATACTGCAACGTCCCTACAAAAAATATTAGCAACTGGAGCCCCTCTTAGCAGAAAACAATTTTTACAAAAGATCAGATTCTGAACATAGGAAATTCTCTGATATACTGAGCACGAGTTCAAAGGCCATCGGTTTCCAAATAGGACGAAGTTTAGAGCCAACTTAGCTTGAACAATGAACAGAGTATGAAGGTGATACAACCTCTTATGCGGGACGTGTTGTAAGTGCTCTAAAATATAAATATGACTCCATATTATAAAGCACAGCATTATACACAAGAATATTATGTTGCGTGAAGCAACACAAGTTTTAGCTTGCTCTTGCTGAATTTTGTTGTGAGAAAATCATCAGGTTACTTTTAAGTTTTTCACCAGAAGAGCCTCGGTACTGAATATTAACACCGCTGGTTTCTAATATTTAACGACTTAGTAAGGATTTCTCCAGAACGTCACTGTATGTCTTGCGTCAAGAGCAAATTATGTGGGTCAAATCTTAAGGTGATCAGAAAGTTGTCAAATGTCTTGCGTCAAGAGCAAATTATGTGGGTCAAATCTTAAGGTGATTAGAAAGTTGTCAATTATGTTAAAGACAAGTGACCAAACAAATTTCATATCTGCAATTTCCATTCCTAATTTTCGTGGTCGGATTCTGTAATTCACAAAATGTTAGTAAATCCTTATCGGGAGTAATGCGTGATATCAAATTCAAAATAAGGAAATTGTTTTAAAACGTCTGATGTTTTAATTCTTCTTTCGTCCAACAATGCTTTCCGCTAGAATACAATTAGAGATATTATCAATAAAAATAAAATAATCTCCTTGCTCTCTTTCTTTGTGTCGGCAAAAGGTTTGCATGTTATATGCACAAAATTTGGCTTTTAAATAGCACCTTCTTGTTTTTAAACTTCATATAGGCCTGCTATTAATCATGTAATCATAATTTAATATTTATCTTATGCAATACTCTTAAGATTATTATTTTGTTTAATCCCATTTACCTACTTTACATTATTACAGACTTGCTTTTGGTATCTTTAAGGACGCAAAGAGGGCAGAGTGGGATTGTAAATTTCTCTCTGAAATAAAGAAGTATGGAAATGATCGTAGGCTACAATTTTCTACTTAGTAACGTTACCATTTTATGATTATAATTAAAATCAATATACATTCCAAGTTTTGGGAACTGTCAAGACAAAGTACATTATTGTCGGTAATATTCTTAAAGTCGTATGATAATTTCATTTTTAATTTTGTATAATTTTTTAACAGCATCTTAATAATTTAAACTGTTTTAATGATGAAAATGATAGGTTTAGGGCTATTAATTTTTATTTGCAAAGTTTGAATTCAATCTCGTTTAGATATTTCTGCTACAGTGCCCTAGCGTTACAATTATCTGTTATTGATGTGGTCCGCATCAAATTAAATGAAAGTGACGTCAGTATAATTGAACCACCGGAAGCATGGATAAACAATATTCAGTTCGTATCTCACAGAAAAAACTCTGTCTTCATTATGTAGTTGAACTTCTTAATGCTTTATGGCGAAATACTTCGTTGTTTATTCTAAGAATCATAGAGTACATATAAAGTACGGTTGAAGGAAATTACTTTTTTTTTATATTAAAGTCATCGTTACATAGAAAATCCACTACATTTCAAGATGTTAAGAGGAGAAAATATCTTATTTCCACTATTTCGGATCACAGAGGAAAAGAAAGGCCATTTTAGTGGACTCTGTGCTCAAGGAATTGCACATCTGTGAGTCATGTCTCACGTACTAGCACAGCAACTCCGCAGAGTGTCGCTGACTTTGCTCCCCTAAGACAAGGCTGAAACCTGGTCAACAGGGACTGCCTGGGTCCTAATGGATATTCTCTCAGAAACTACAAGAGCATTTCTACTGACCAAGGAATTTAGAGACTTGTACTGGTACACTCATGTGCGCAGAAACTAAAGATTTGTTGAAACTGAACGTGATGGTTCAGCGTAGAAATACATTTCAAATAGCGCTCCAGGACTAGAGCCTTCCTTTAATGGTACCTGAAGGAAATAAGTTGTAATGTAATGAAGAAACCATTACCAGATTTTTTTTTCCTGGCACTACAGCCGGAGTGGGCCTAGGCCTGCCTCCATGAACTCCGTTCACTTCGGTTTTTCTAGATCTTACACATTCGGTAGGACTCCTTGGGCGAGTGATCAGTTCGTCGCAAGGCCTCTACCTGTAGACAAACACAGAAAAACGCACACAAACATCCATGCTCTGAGTGGGATTCGAACCCACGATCCCGGCTTCCGAGCGAGCGAAGACAGTGTACATGCCTTAGACCGCTCGGCTACCGTGACCGGCTTACCAGATTTTACGTCATCAAATTTCCTTCATAATAATAGAATTTTATAAAGTATGACATATGGTAGTCTAAAGGTTTTAATCTTCACTTCTGATGGTTTGGGTTTCGAGACTACTTTAGTTTTCAGAACCGTTAATTATTCCTCCATCCAGAAAATCTGACAGAACCAGAAGAAGTATTTGCTAATGCGAGGTCCCACTTTCAGCTATAAAGAGAAACGACTACAGTTTCAAGTGCTATGATCCTCTGAACACAGGTACATTTTTTTTCTATTCTTTGTGACTTTAAACGCTAAATGGAAAATAAAATAGGAATGGGCAAATAATGTTTTCAAGAGCATAGCACACGGTCATATGAAAATATGTGCACCGAAAATTAATCTTATAAACTGTAAGATAAGAAGGAAAACGGAATAGAATAAAATACGAAAATTGTAGATAAGATCTAAAATTTCTGACGATGGTATATTCACACAATTATTGCGGTTTCGATATCATCCACCGTACTGTATTTTTTATTTTAAGCTCAACGTTATGGAGTCCTATTGATTGGGCCCAACTGAGTAGACTTTTACCTGAAGACGGAAACAGAATTCAGTCTCCGAAATTTTATGTTTCAAATAAAAGCAGGACGATGGATAATGTTCAAAAATAAAATAATTATTGAAAATTGTAGAGCTGATATGATTCATGTAGGAGAGAAGCTTTGTTTAGTATTCTCATGGAGTTCGGGCTACGTCTGGAGCTAGTTAGGAAGATTAAAATACGTGGGAGAGTCATTAAGTTCGTGGACTGTGGTTTTATCGCATCATATTACAAGGTATTCACATACACTTACGCAGATCCACATCGGCCCTCAAAAAAGTTGCCGGTAGCCGCTATGCAAGTCTGCCAACGTTCATATAGCTGTCGAAAACATTGTTGAAATATATTGGCAAGAAATTCCCGTACGGCGTCTCTTGCGGCAATGACGACCTCCTCGGACAACTGAAATCTACGACCACGTAGCTTTGCTTTCAAGCGGTGAAAGAGATAGAAATCGCATGGTGCGAGATCAGGTGAGTACGGAGGTTGTGGCAAAACGGTGACATTTTGCCTTGCCAGTTCCTCTTGGACAAGAGCAGAGCGATGTGCTTGCGCGTTGTCGTGTAGCAACAGCCAATTCTTCCTACGCCAAACGTTTCGCTCGGCGATTTGCCTAGTTTTTGGCAGAACTTGATGTTTGCCTGTTATTCAAACGGCCACATTTTCGATTTCCGCCACTCGCATTTAACTGAAGCTCACAATAGAGGCCGTAGTTCTGCTTACACTGTTTGCACACAACTGCCTCTTGTTGTGATGAGAGATAAACTGACAGGGCATCATAACGTGCCTCAACCTACCCGCTGTAGTGCACTGCAACAATGCTTTGCGGCCAGTCCACGAACTTATTGACTCTGGTAGTATGTCTGAATAAACCTGCCGGTCACGGTACACGAGCGCTCCAAGGCATGTACTGTCTTCGCACACTCGGGATCGGGAACGGGATCGTGGATTTGAATCCCACACAAGGCATGGATGTTTAGTATGTGTATGTGTTCATTCTGTGTTTGTGTTTTCCTGTGCTTAGGTAGATATGTTGCGACGAACTTATCACTCGTCCAAGGAGTCCTACCGTCTGTAAAATGATAAAAAAAAAAACAATCTCGACACCGTAAGATAAAAGACGAACGGATTAAATAATTTGAATAAACCTAGGGTAAATTTCTTATGGGTCTTACACTCGTAGGTTTCCTATTCAAAATTGTCTACAAATAGGATATACCCAACTAATTAAGCACTACGCCATGAAGACGTATCGGGAAGTGGATGTATAGGTCCACGTATTCTTGACCTCGCCACTAATTTGAAGAAGTATAAAGGATGATATATCTTAAATTTGTGTTTATTTCTATGTTATACATCGTACCTATAGTGTAAATAAAATTAGGATCACATTTCATGAATGAAAATTCTATTACTTTTAAAATCATATTCGAAATACTAGTGTTTTAACTCTTAAAACATAAGCATGTAACACATGTGAAGCATTTCCTTTAAAGTGTTGTTCGCTTTCCAATTATGCCCATCATCAGCCGAAACATGTGAAGGCTTTATTTCGTTGTTAAAAATACACTGCTGCATTTGCCAGAATTCAATCATAACTTTGCTTATGTTATAGGTCTCTCATTTCCCGTTAAATTTCAGTGATCACTTTGTTAGGAATTTAGTATGTGTGGCATTTTGCAGTAAAGGTTTAGGAATGATTCCTCTGTAATAAAGGAGCTTAAACCTACCAGAAATCAGCCAAACAACACTCAAAATTATTTTAGATTCCCTGCAACGTTCAAGTAGGTGTTGAAATTAATTCCATGAACGATATTGTGGTTTAATTTATTCTGCATAGCAACGGCTCTACGCGCTTATATTGAGTGCTGATTTAACGCCGATTTAATTAGAACAGAGCAGTTGGTTTACTTCTAGAATGCCACTTGCAAACGATCAATATTGGGTTACAAACTGAGATAACTCGCATATCATGACCTAGTTTTGAGCATAGCGGAATATTTAGCGTAGGTATTTCGATAAGAGATTCTCAGTCGCCTAAATTCTTTATTTCTAGGTGAAAATTTGAGTAAATTTAGAAGTATATCGCTTTGATGCCACTGGACACGACGATGATATTGTGACGTACAAAGCCATTGCTCAGCAACGACTCTGTAAACATTCCCACGTGGGCCAACAGGCGCAAGAGTAGGACGTCCGTTGTTAGGCAAAGAATCAGTAAGCATGGATCCTTGTTCTTGAGATCCGTGAAAAGTGGTTATAAGGAACTGTTCGGTAGTGTAGAGCAGTAGTCCAGAAGTGAAGAGTCGAGTTTCAAGACGCCAGCCTACCGGGATGCATAAGCTTGAGAGCACAGGAAATGAACTCAGTTGGCAGTTGCAGAATAATGGCAAGAAAGGAATTATTCTGTGAAAAGACTCCATGTGTGATTTGAAGTTACAGTGAGACTGTCATAAATCCGTTGTCAGGATACGACTAGTGAGGACTGAGAACACTGGTGTGTGTGTGTAACGGTGAAATTAAAGTATGTACATCAGCAATAGCGCTGTATAGCCTGTAGTCACGAGTTGTGAATGCATAAGTGCAATAAGTCCAATCATCGACTCCAAACCCCCTGTCAATAATACACGTGACAGTATATAAAAGTTATAAAAATTGCGATCGTCTGCATTTTAACGTCAGTATTTTGGAAAAAGCTCGACGTTTCGGAGGAAAAATTGCCCCCGTCTTCGATCCGAAGTTTAAGTTTAGCAAGAAACTAAAAGGAGCAGGTGACAAGCAAGGTTTTAGCTGTGTGTTCTTCCGAAATGTAGGGGTTTTTCCGAATTACACGGCCTTACAAACTAGGATAACTTATTCTTCATATTCGCGCTGTGAAACCCTCGAATGTGATTTGCAACCGAAGCAGTCTTTAATTTTATATAAGGAAACTGATTCACGAGTGGCCTGGGAATGGCGCTGTATTTCCGGGAGCCAGAGTGCCTCCGAGAGAGAAACTAGAAGTCATATCAAGGAAGTCTTGAATCTGGGGGTTTCATGTTGCATGTAAGAAACTATGTAACCCCATGGAGCTGAATTCTTCTTGAGAAGCCATCAGTTGCACAGCTACTCAAGAATTTCAGAATGTATTATGGAAGCCGAAAGTTCATTACTGTTTTCACAAGAGCTTTCAACCAGTCGCTTTCCTGAGCCAGATGAATCCAGTCCACACTATCTCATCCTATTTCGTTAAGATCTATTCTAATATTATCAACCCGTCTGGGTCTGTGTCTTCTTAGTGGCTATTTCCTCCAGGTGGTCCCAGCAGAAACCTACATGCTTTTATCTTCACGCCATCTAAGCTACATGCCCTGCCCATTTCATCCTCCTTTACTTGAACAGTCTGGTTACATTTGTCGAAGAATACAAGTTAAGAAGCTCCTCATTATGTAATTTCTTCAAATTCATACAATTTCATCTCTCGTCCGCCCAATTACTCTCCTTAGCTCCCTGTTCTCAAGTATTTCCAGTATATGTTCCTCCTTTATTGTCAGACACCAAGTTTCGCACTCATATAAAACTACAGGCAAAATTATAGTTTTGCATATTTTAATTTCTAGCTTCTCTGTTGTATGTAAATGGGCTAATTAGTTAAAGTAAATCGACTTATTTTTTTTCGGATTTTAGGTGTTTCACCCTACGGTAAATTAAACAGAATGGAATGCCGTCGGAAGTTCGTGATCCATCTGGTACAGGTCAGGACGCCTTTTGTTTTAACGGCCAATACAGTCCGATTTTTTATATGCAGTCGGTGTCACCTGAACACGCAGTGGATTTGTTCGAGCCCGCAAAGAGAGAAGTGATTAAAATTCCATACGTGCTAGTCATGCATGTTTTAGAAGTGGAGCAAGGAATTTAGTCCAATATACCATCGCTGCCTTTAACAAAAAAGAAAGACCAACCCCGTACAACTCAGCGATGAGAACAAAAGAATTAATCCGAATTTGCTTCACAGGGTTACATGTAATCGAACAAGCGATTGATTTCGTTCACATTAATATTGAGTACCCTCTGGCTGTAGAAGGCCCGGAGAAGTAAATTGCATACATACCTTCAGGAATTTTCTAACAGTGATTTTGTAATTGCTATCCAGCATATTCAGGATTTCAGGTTCTCACAGAAGTATATATGAAGGTTTCTCTTTTCTAGAATATAACGCTGTGTAGTCTCTTGAAACTGAACCGACGTTTCGAAATCTGATTCACTTGGTTCCTTGCTTGGCATATCCTTCCAACCTGATGGTGGAGGAGACGTGTTTCTCCGAAACCAGAAATCTTCTTATCCTGAACATTTTCGCCAAATACATTGTCATAAAGTTAAGTTTCGTTGGCTGTGCCATGAGTTTCGTCTGATGCTGACGTTGGCGAATTCCAGTTTCACTATAATGTAAATATATTCTAACGTATAGTCCTGTTGATAAATAGTGACTCTGCTAGGTAACGCCCGCAACATACACGCACGCAATAATAGGATTACGATGTTATGCAACACTTTTCTAAACATCGCTTCTCTAAACACGTTTCCGTGGCAACGGACACCACACAACAATAGAAGAACGGCGTTTTCTATGTGGCTAGGGCATTATGCTAACAACTCACTTCCATCTAGTGTCATATGTCTTCATGGCATGTGCTTATTTAATTAACCACGCAGGGACAAATTTAACTTTACTGAGTGCATTCTTTAACTGAGCTAAGGTACGTCATCTCAGAGGATTCTAAAACTTAGAACTTCTCTCTGTCAGTACTCAAATTTCACTTCCATACATCGATGCCGGGGCGGCCACGTCTTTACAAAATTTCAGCTGTGTCCCCCCCTTCCCTTCTCATTTTTCAGGCATTCTCTTAATGCTTCCACACACTTCTTGAAGCCTCCAAACTTATGCGATGTCACATGGCAAGAAATTAAAGCGCGAAATATTTTCTACAGTCTTATCATCCAATATAATTTTACACCTGACTGATTCTTGCCCATGGAATGCCATTCTTTTTGTAGTCTTTTTTGAGATCTGAAGACTATGTTCACTAATTATTAAATGCAGACTATAAATTGCGATAGCCGTTATCAGGACTTGATCATCGCCGAACAAAATTAAAATGATACACCTTTCTGTGTCTATCTCTATATCTACCGCTACGATTTCATATAATCGTCCAGTATGGCCGACTGTTATTATAAGTAATGTTAATTGCAGTGATTAAGGCGTGTTTGCATATGTTGGGAGCCCAGAAGAGGGAGGATCTCATTCTTGTACACATGTGGGGGACTAAGTTTACGTCTTGCTAGAACGGCCCGAAGCGGTTGTCGTTCTCTTTAAAATTCTGTGAAGTTTCAAAACCTCGGATATTCTTTGAGAACCTGAGATTTGACAGCTTCGTGCATTCATTAATTCAGGAGTAGGCGTTTCTAGAACTGACGCTTTCGGGATTATCCGTCAAGGGCCTGTCTGTCGTGCCGTTGAGCTCTTAGGGCCGAAATTCCCTTGAGAAAGGCAGCTGATTGGGAAATGTAAAAATGTTGAGACTACTTTGTTTCCGAAATGAATCAACAGAGGTTCCCGAGGGAGGCAAGTCATGACTGAAGCTGGAAGCTCTAAGGTCTCTACCGTCTCAAAACGAGTCACTTCTACACGGAGTCCGCTCCCAGTCTTGTCAAGTAGTAGGACGCAGAATCTGCGCCCCTCGGTATTACTAAGTTAACAATCACTTAATTATTGGGCCAACTCGGTTACTTATTAATGACCAGGGGGAACTACGACAATTTATTTAGCCAGTATGACTTACTGGAAGTAAGTCACATTATTAAAGTGGATTCCTGTAAACGTATGTGTAAATACGTGTGTTACGTAATAACATCTCTCTCTGCTGTGCGCCTGCGTGATTATCGTGTGTGTGCCTTGAAACCAGGTTCTTTCTGTCTTGCTGAGCGTGGCTCCTTAAGACCTAGAGATCACATCTCCGGCTCTACTGATCCCAGTCAGAGCCACGATCCTGCCAAACAGGTATCTACTGGTGCCCACCCATCCTTCTACATTCCCAACCTGTCACTACGACAACCGCGAGGAAGGTGCGGGGAAAGAGGCAAAGACGGCACCCCAGGTAGAGGAATCGTCGGCCTCATCATCCGAAGAAGGCCGTAGCTGCAGCGGCGGCGAAACAAACCCTGCAGCCGAGATCGTCTACACCTTTATCCATTCTCTCTACATAGCGTCCGTCTCGTTCGCACTGGAAGGATCAGGCGATAATCTCCGCCTTTGCTTTTACCGGAAGTTGGTCTCAATACAACTTACACTAAAGTTCTGTCCAGTATTAGAACCCATTTATTGATACATAGATTCTATAACTTTCAGCAAATATACAAGTACTCCTCTCTATATTATTATATCCAGTAATGTTTGACAATATCCTCTATCAAACACTTCCCAGGGTCTAAAAGTGCCATATTAGATCTGTCCTCTTACCAAGTAACTGTCTCAATATGTATTATCAACGGCAGATCTTCCACGTCGGTAACCACTCTGTTGCTCTAATACCATAGCTTCTAATGTAAATCTTATCCTATATGCGAAGATCGCAGAATACGGCTTGTACTCCAAGTTATGGAGATTAATTCCTCGGTAGTTTCCACAAGAGTTATTCTCTCTTGCTTGAAAGGAGTTTTCGCAATACTTGCTCTACAAGAGTTCGGAACTTTACATTGGAAGGAACATATTGAATTTCTTAAAAACGAAAACTTATTTCAATTGTTTCCTCCATGTTTAGAATTCTAGATTTATCCCACATGTCCCCGACGCCTTCCGATTTCTTAATTATCTACTGCCAAATTCAATTCTTCTACATCAGATAGATAAATATTGACATCTTTCACATTATCTTCTTCTACGAGGGTTGGAACTTTAATAGTGGCAACACTGTTGTAGAGACGCCATGCAACGGAACGAAATAATGTCGCTTATACCACGCGTTAGTTACATACCTACCTTACCTGAGAGCAAATGGACTCTCCCTTCCCACATCACGCGCATGCGCAGTGACGAGAAGAACAGAGCCTAGTGTTAGCTGGCGGTCTAATGTAGTGTTGTCATGATGTTTTCGAAACAGGAACAACGGGGGTGGATAAAGATTGAATGGCCCAGAGGCCGTACAGCACAACAGTGTCATCAAGGTCTTCAAGAGGCTTGCGGGGAATCTGCATTACCTTAGACTTTAGAGAATAGTGGCAAAGTGGGTAAAAGTCAACGAGGGACGCCAAAATGTGACAGACATGCGTCGGCCAGGTCGTCCTAGTGTCAGTGAATAAGAAGTGTATGTTCTTTCCGCGATACTGGAGAGTGATCGACGCCATACGATTCGTGAGCTGGCCCGAGAGAGAGGATTAGTGCATACGGCTGTGCTTCACATTCTGAAGGAACGCCTGGGCATGAGAAAAATTGTATCACGATAGGTTTGACGGAAATACAGTAATGGCTACGATACGACGCTGCTCGTAACCACTTGGAGCGCTATGAGCGCGAAGGAGAGGCTTTCTTACGCCGTATCAATACGCTGGATGAGACATGAGCCAAATCGTACGAGCTAAAAATGAAACGCCAATCGAACGAATGGCGTCATTACAGGTCACCACGAAAAACAGAAGTTCGTCAGAACCCCAGCAATGTGAAAGTTATGGTGATTCTCGTGTACGACTGTGATGGTGTTATCCTAACGCATACCCTTCCCCGACAGCAGACCGTTTACTGTTCACTTTTGGAACACAACCTGCGACCAGCTTTGAGCAAGAAACGGCGAACTTTCTGCAGAACCCACCCATCATTTTGCAGGACAATGCTCGGCCGCATTCAGCGCAAGCTGTGGCTGATTTGTTCGATCGATGGGGCTGGGAAGTGCTGTACCATCCACCATACTTCCCGGACTTAAGCCCTTGTGCTTGATTCCTAAGATGAAGGAACCACTTCGTGGCATTCGCTTCAGAACTGCTCCAGAGTTTCTTCAGGCAGTAGACCGCTCCATTCGAACTATCAACACAACAGGCGCTGCTAAAGGTATCCTACGACTTCCACATCGCTGGCAACGGGTTGTACACAATGCTGGTGACTACACTGAAGGATAGTAAAACTTCGAAACATGCATCTATTTTGTATCAGTTGTAAATAAATAGTTTCCACTATTAAAGTTCCAACCCTCGTAGTAGTGCTTTTCTGTAATATACAGGTATATAGCTGTACATCCGTTTGGACCTAGGCCGCCTTTTCATTTTCTGAATTCTACACACAGCCGGTAGGACCTTTTGGACCGGTGATCAACACGTCGCAAGACTGCTACTTACACACAGAAGAACACAAACAGAATAAATATACAAAGACATCCATGCCTTGAATGGGATTCGAACCCACGATCCCAGAGTTCGAGTGAGCGAAGATAGTTCATGACTTAAAACTGCGAGACCACTGCGATAGGCTGGGTAATATCAGAGATGTTTATAATACTGTATCGACGGTTTCTCCTTAATTTTATTTATTTGTATCTTTGGAAACAAAAGGAGGTACATATATGGGGACGCGAACAGAAGAGAAGATGATACAATGGTAATTGGGAGTCTGCAAGACGCATTCTCAACCTTCGTTTCTTGGCGCCTGAGGCTGATATTTGCGAGGCTGACCATACAAGGCGACTGCAGTATGAGACTTTCGCTGTGGTAGAATTCCTCTCTCGAAAACCGGAGACTTCTTGGCGTGTTCTGGATTACATTACGTCTACTTTTTTCCCTACGGGTTGCGGTCTCAGTGATTTCTATAAATGACTTCCAATCGATGGTTGAAATGAAGAGAGAAAAATTTCTGTAATGATAGGCATTTCGCTTTGTTTTACTGGTATTAAAGGGATGTTCAGCCATTGAAAGCACTGGACTACAGAAAGCTGAAATTCAGTAATATTTTTCATTTCCTTACAGACCCTCAGCGATAAAGAGCAATGAAACAAATTAGACCTCATGGGGCTACGCTAAAATGATCAGCACATTATTTCGCGCTCATTAAACAATTCGTTTTATGTATCCTAAAAAAAGACACAACTGGCCGTTGTGACAATATTTTTCTTAAGGTATGACTAAGAATATATTTATTATTGTTATTTTCTCTACCTTGGAGCTTTGTTAGTTCCAAGTATATGTCTTTTTGTCAGATTACAAAACAATTAATAATACTGTTACGTGTTTAGTGGTATGTGATTAGAGACTGAGTATGAATTATATAACTGAACCCATTGCATCCCTACACTCAACACGTATCTACACGCTTTACAGGTAACCGTTACACACATACTAGGTTTCTCAGTCTTCATTAGTCGTATCTTGGCAACGGATTTCAACACAGTAATTATAACAGTCTCACTGTAACTGCAGCACATATGAATTCTTTTTTTCACAGCCGTACTCTTGCAACGCAACTAGCTCATTTCCGCCTCTTCTCAATCCTCCTCCTCTGACGTCTCAAGAGACCCCTTGAATTATCACTCAGCTGATCTGGGATCCTCGTTATGTAGTCTCATGGCGGATCCAAAAGAAAACACCGTTTCCTTCGTTATAGCTGAGCAATGCCTCTATTGTTGCTTGCTTATTCTTTGTCGCGGGAACCTGTTTACGGAGTCGTTGCATAGCAATGAACGTCTACTCAGGATCTGCTATTTAGGCTTTCAGGCGTCTTGTCACAGTGTAAAGATAGCTAACAAACCATTATAAGTTGGGATGAAAGTAAAATATTTAGAAGTGAGAGTAAGCAATCAAAATTATATTCGCGAAATTGAGAGAAGATTAAATTCAGGCAATGCTTTCTACCATCCAGTTCAGTATTTGTGTCTTCTTCTCTCCGACTAAGGATCTCAGGATAAAAGTGCAAACATTTAAAATCTAGAACAAGTTTTTCTTCTTTCTACTTGATTCTTAATGTTATTACTTCCGGTTGCAAAAGACTGGATGCATGTAGATCATCTAACAAACTAGAAAATACATATCAGTTACTTGTATAAATATTTGCTCCTCCTCTCTGGATGTTATACCCTTTTAAATATAACCCAGTTTTCTATCACGAGAAATAAAATATTCTGTTTTCAACACAATCATTCTCGTCTTTTACATAGCTTGACTTTATCAGCTGTACTTCCAGGTATCACTCTATGTATGGCCACGTGTCCGCGCTTCCGTGACTAATAATAAAGGGTTCTGGATTGGATGATTGGATTTATTGACATCTTCCTTTAGAATCATTCCTATTCACAATCATTTATAGCCCTAACCCTAATCTACCCACTTCACAAATCACTAGGACACGCTATCCGTTTCCTGCCAACGGATTTATCACTTCAAATTACAATGAAGTGTTCTTGTCATTTCGTGTTCAATCATCTTGGAATGCAGACCCTCCAGAACTCGACCAAATTCTCCAATGCTATTCTATAATCTAGCCCAGGGGTCTCCAAACTTTTCGAACCGCGGGCCACATTAGGTAATTCAGCACTTTCAACGGGCCGGATAAAATGAGAAATTAATAACTCTAGTTATATGAGTTTTATTGAAAGCACAGAATTTCATAAACTAAATACAAAGTACGAGAGAATAAATTATCGTATATTAATGACAACAGACAGTAGCAGCAAATGCTAATATTTTCATCACAAATTATATTAAAACAATTAATGTGAATGATGGAACTCTTTTTGCATTCTTAAAATCTGATTAAATTGAGGTTCAAATTTTGAAACGCTAATCACAAGTAGCGACTTAAATGTTCATCGGATAAATTTTCCCTGTATTTCGACTTGATGTACTTCATCTGGGAAAAAAGTCTGTTCACACAGATACGTCGTCCTAAAAATGGAGATAAATTTACAAGCAAATTTCTTTAAATTTGGAAA